>NW_011494601.1:4376492-4377469 GCF_000754665.1 Bison bison bison
GTCAGGATGCCGCCTGTCCCTCTCCCCAGAGCAGCTTCTTGTTGCGGAAATTCATCTCCACGGCCTTGCTCCTTGTTCCTGAAGGGTGATCAGTTGACCATGGCCTTGATGGTGGCTTTTCTTCATGTTGACCAGGAACAGCCTTTGAGGGTCTTCAGGGGTAACTTGTTCACCACATTGCCTGCCATCTTGTGGGCATCCACGGGCCTCCCGAGGACCAGTGGATACACCTGACTGTGCTTTGTAGGTGCATAAGTGCGTGTGAACCGGTACATGAGAGAGAAGAGCACAGTAATGCTATTTTGTAGAAAGCATCTGATGAGAAACGTTGAGGTCGCTGGTTCTCAAACTCGAGTGGGCATCAGCATCACCTGGATACTGTTAATACAGAGACCAGCCCCAGCTCAGGATTCCTGGCTCCAGAGTTCAGCGGTAGGGACCAAGACTTTGTACTTCTAACAAATTCCTGGGTGATGCTACTGGTTCAACACCATACTTTGAGGGTCACCAGCTTAAATGATGGCCCTTCTCAAATGCCTTGTGTTTCAATTTTATTTTTATTAAAATATTCATTAAGTAACTAATCAGACAAATTGAATGCCTGCTATATCCCATGCACCAAGTTTGGGGGTAAAATGTTAAAAAAAAACAGCCTCAGGGAACCCACAGTACAACAAGGGAACTGCACATTAAAAACTTAAAAGCTTCTGCACAACAAAGGAAACTATTAGCAAGGTGAAAAGGCAGCCTTCAGAATGGGAGAAAATAATAGCAAATGAAGCAACGGACAAACAACTAATCTCAAAAATATACAAACAACTCCTACAGCTCAACTCCAGAAAAATAAATGACCCAATCAAAAAATGGGCCAAAGAACTAAATAGACATTTCTCCAAAGAAGACATACAGATGGCTAACAAACACATGAAAAGATGCTCAACATCACTCATTATCAGAGAAATGCAAATCAAAACCAC
>NW_011494601.1:4377569-4402330 GCF_000754665.1 Bison bison bison
AGACATACAGATGGCTAACAAACACATGAAAAGATGCTCAACATCACTCATTATCAGAGAAATGCAAATCAAAACCACTATGAGGTACCATTTCATGCCAGTCAGAATGGCAGAGATCCAAAAGTCTACAAGCAATAAATGCTGGAGAGGGTGTGGAGAAAAGGGAACTCTCTTACACTGTTGGTGGGAATGCAAACTAGTACAGCCACTATGGAGAACAGTGTGGAGATTCCTTAAAAAACTGGAAATAGAACTGCCTTATGATCCAGCAATCCCACTGCTGAGCATACACACTGAGGAAACCAGAAGGGAAAGAGACACATGTACCCCAGTGTTCATTGCAGCACTGTTTATAATAGCCAGGACATGGAAGCAACCTAGATGCCCATCAGCAGATGAATGGATAAGAAAGCTGTGGTACATATACACAATGGAGTATTACTCAGCCATTAAAAAGAATACATTTGAATCAGTTCTAATGAGATGGATGAAACTGGAACCTATCATACAGAGTGAAGCAAACCAGAAAGAAAAACACCAATACAGTATACTAACGCATATATATGGAATTTAGAAAGATGATAACAATAACCCTGTGTACGAGACAGCAAAAGAGACACTGATGTATAGATCAGTCTTATGGACTCTGTGGGAGAGGGAGAGGGAGGGGAGATTTGGGAGAATAGCATTGAAACATATATAATATCATGTATGAAACGAGTTGCCAGTCCAGGTTCGATGCACGGTACTGGATGCTTGGGGCTGGTGCACTAGGACCTCCCAGAGGGAGGGGAGGGGAGGGAGGAGGGAGGAGGGTTCAGGATGGGGAACGCGGGTATACCTGTGGTGGATTCAGTGCGATATTTGGCAAAACTAATACAATATTGTAAAGTTTAAAAGTAAAATTAAAAAAAATGAAATTACAAAAAAACAAAAAAACAATTGCCAACTAATCTATTTGCTTCTACTGGAGTGTTATGTGGGAAGTGCAGTAGGGGTGTAGAAGGGACAGTTGAGAGGGTGCTTTTTGAAGGTAAGCGTAATAGAGTTTCCTTCTCGCTGTGTATTGCAGTTTGTGTGATCTGTCTCCCCAGCTGACCTGTAGGAACCCTCAGGGAAAAGGCTGAAGTGAATCTCAATTTTCCTTCTTAAAGTGTTTTCTAATTCTGAGGACACGGTAGGCAACCAAAAAAAAAAAAGCATTTGCCAAAAGAGGAGATATCAGTATCAAAGAAATGATGCCTAGTGGTGGAATTTCAGACCCAAATGTGTGTGGGAGCTTACAGATTTGGATTCGATTATTAATGTTCCACTTCTCGGGCTGACCTGGATAGAGACCAGCTTAAGCAGGAGGACACCCTCTCTGGTCTCCAGCATCAACTCACTGCCTGAGATCATGGGAAATACTGCTGAACATTTCACCTGCAAGAGTCTTGAAACCTGCCATGTTCTTAGAAAGCTCATTTCCAAGAGCTGGAAGTGGTCCTGAGCTGATGCTTAGCTGGGACCTGTCTTGGCCTGAGGGGACACAGCCTCACAGCAGGGGGGGCAGACCCAGGTAACTTTCTTTCTTTACATCCTGCGGGGCTGAAGAGGGAGGAGACGCTCTCTGTGGTAACTGCTTGGAGCTTTGAGCTCCAGCTGGAAAGTGTGCTCCTTGTTCTGAACAGGGCCAGGAGAGACCCTTGGGCTTTGGCCAGGGCCAGGGGCCGCCTTCTCTGTGACTTCTCCTTCATATTGTGTCCCCCCTGACTTTAGGAGTAGTGGACAGCAACAGAACTAAGCCTGCTCCCTCCATCATCCATCACAAAATTATTCATAATATCTCTTGCTGTGTGCAGAGTACCATCCTTTAAAAACACCTTTCAGTTCAGTTCAGTCGCTGAGTCGTGTCCGACTCTTTGCGACCCCGTGAATTGCAGCACACCAGGCCTCCCTGTTCATCACCAACTCCTGGAGTCCACCCAAACTCATGTCCATTGAGTCGGTGATGCCATCAAACCATCTCAATCTCTGTCGTCCCCTTCTCCTCCTGCCCTCAATCTTTCCCATCATCAGGGTCTTTTCAAATGAGTCAGCTCTTCGTATCAGGTGGCCAAAGTATTGGAGTTTCAGCTTCAACATCAGTCCTTCCAGTGAACACCCTCCAGGACTGGTCTCCCTTAGGATGGACTGGTTGGATCTCCTTGCAGTCCAAGGGACTCTCAAGAGTCTTCTCCAGCACCAAAGTTCAAAAGCATCAATTCTTCGGTGCTCAGCTTTATTTACAGTCCAACTCTCACATCCATACATGTCTACTGGAAAAACCATAGCCTTGACTAGATGGACCTTTGTTGGCAAAATAATGTGTAGGTTTATAATAGATTGAAAAGGGTCAACAGAGGTGAAGAACAGTCAATATTGATGGAACGCATGCCCTCAGACACAGTTCTGAAGCACTCTGCCTGTGTTCCTTCATTCAGTCTTGAAAACAACTCTCCAAGTGGGGGGTGAAGTTTCCCCCATTTTAAAGAAAATACTGAGGCTGTGAGAATTTCAGTAATTACTGAAATTGCTCCAAAAATAAAAGGGCAGCATCAGGTTTGGATTCCATGAGACTCCAGCACCGGGATTAATTGTTCCCCTGTCCTGCTCCAGACAATGGTGGCATGGGGGGATAGGAGGAAGATGAAGGCAGAGATTAGACTTTGGGGTTTGTGCCCTATCTGCTCCTCCTGGACCCTGGCTTCCTCCATAGTCTGTCCAGCTGCAACAGCCTATATTAGCCCCTCTTTCCAACCTCTGTTTTGATCTGCTATGGACATTTAATTTGGTTTGGATTATGATGATGCTGATGGCGATTACTACTACTACTATTGTTGCAGTAACTCTATCTTAGTAGTATTGCAAAGCCCCTGAGAACAGGCACTGACTCCCTCCTGCTCTCCCAGGACCCCTCACAGCAGAGCTCAGGGTGGGGCTGATAAACACTGAGGCTCACCAAGAGCTGGTACGTGGTCCACACCCAGGGTGATTAACCATCTGGTTTGCTTGGGACTGTTGTGGTTTTAGCGCTGCGAGTCTCGCATCTTGGGAAAACCCTCAGTCAGCCCTGGGCAAAGCAGGACAGTTGGTCACCCTGTACCCCAACTGACAGATGAAGACACTGGTGCCCGAGGTGGGCAGGGTGGGCCTGGCAGAGGTGGACAGAGCATGCCTCAAGCCTCGCCATGATTCTTGATGGAGACTGACTCCCTGACTCCTGATCTGGTACTCTCTCTCCCGCAGCCTCCAGAAGTGAGGCTCAGTCTTCCGTTCTGTGCTCTTAAGACACAGCTTTTATAGGCAGCTGCTGTCTTCTCTCTGATTCCTTGATGCTTCTCATCCTCTTTTGGAAAAATAACTTGGGCAATCAAGAAGCCTTGGCTGAAAGCTCCTGGTGGTGCACTTGAGATGTACTGGGGGCTGACTGGGGTAACTCTTTGAGGGGAAGTCAGGCGTGCTCCAGAGGCTTGTGTTTCCGCTGCACTTCCGTGTGGTTTGTCTCCCCAGAACCAATTTTTGCTGAACCACGGGCACAGTAGTTCTTCAGCAGGGACAGGGGGCAGTTGACAGATTCTCAGTTGAATCCTGGAGGACAATGCATTCTGGGCCAACACCCTCTAAAGTAGGATGTACAAAACTGTCCTTTGGAATACTGGGGAAAATATTAAAATATTGATTTCTATTTTTGTGAGCTTTTTAACTGACTTTCTGTGTACATATTGCAGTGTATGTAATACTCATATGGTATGGCTCTTGATGTATATATGTACACACAGGGGGGTATATGCTGATGGGAGCTACTCTTCCAGAATGCTTGCCATATTTCTGCAGAAGTGTTTTAATGATAATGAAGTCTCTTGGCTGGAGGATAGGTGTTTGAATCTCTTTCAGCAGGGGGAGGTCCAGATGAAGAACAGAGTGAGTTTTGAGACGTCTCTGGTGGCCCAGTGGTTAGGACTCTGTGCTTCCAGTGAAGGGGGTACCACTTTGATCCCTGGTCAGGGAACTAAGATTCTGCAAGCCCCACAGCACTGCCAAAAAAAAAAAAATGTAACAGAGCGGTTTTCAATGTAAATTGGCTTAGAACATCCCTCTGTTGATGTTTAACTGATGCAGATGGTACTTAAGTGTCTCCACGGATGGTGTGTACCCTATTTATGGTAACAAGTCTTGAGAGCAGTTCTGTGCAACACAGAGGTAGCTTCCTGCTGTCAGCTTTGCACACTTGTGTCGTACCTCTTAATAGGATGAATGTTTTAGCTGATGAGTGATGAGAGGCAGCGTTTGATAGAGCAGTGTTCTCAAAGTGGGATTCCCAGACCAGCAGCATTGAGCATCACCTGGGAACTTGTTGTGAATGCAAACTCTTAGGTTTCACCCCAGACTCCCTGAATCAGCAACTGGGGATAGGGGCCCCGCACTCCTTGTTGCAGCTGATCATTCTGATGTGTGGGCAAAAGTGAGAACCACTGAGATACCCTGGCAGGAGCATGGAGTTGGAGTCCTGGCTCTGCTTCTGTGAGCTTGGGTAAGTTACTAATGGTCTCCTCGGAGACCTGGTTTCCCCGTCTGACTACTGAGGGTTTAAACAACTCTCTCCCAACTTTAGTATGAAGATGGAAATAGGGGATAATTGATGTAAAATGCTTAGCACCATGCAGAGCGAGTAGAGGTATTCGGTATCCAGCCTCAGGTATTGTTTTTCCCATTAATTGGATATGATGAGGGTGGTAGCACCTGAAAGGAGGAGGCCCAGAAACACCTGGTTCCCAAATTGCTTCCCTCACTAGCTCTGCGATTCTTGGGCAAGTGGATCTCCTCGATAAAATGTGCTTAACCACACCAGTCTAACAGGATCCAATGATTGAAGTGCTTTATAGTTTGTAAAATAATCCAATAAAAGAAATTTCTAGGGAGTTATTTACTGAGGTGACTCGTACTTTGTCCTCTGGGAAAATACATCCCCTTTCCTAAAATAATAAAAGAAAAAGTCAAAAATCTGACCATGGAGGACCTGCAGGCTGGGTCACAAAAGACTGTTTTGCCCCCAGGACCACTTTATTTTTTCTCCCTGCCGTTTCACTTCCCTCCTACCCTGATCCTATCCATCAAATCCTGTCTTCAACTTGCTTCCCCTGTGCTCTGATGCCGAGCCTCTATTAAAATGTCAAATGCAAGCCATGAAAATTCTGCCTGGCTTCCTGGAGGAGGGGAGGGTGGTGGTGGCCGTCCAGCGTGTCCTTCTGCCATTACAGTAATTGCTTGGGTGACCATGCCAAGGCATCAAATAAATTGCCTCCTCCCTTTATGTGTCTCGGTGCTGTTTTTTTGCAACATGAATTGTCCCAGCGCGGAGATAAGCTCTGCTCGTAATGTCACCAGATCCTTAAATGAGGAAAACGGGCAAACAGCTTTCCCTTGCCCACACACTCCCTCTTCTTTTTCCGTGATGGTGTCCAATGACAACACATCCATCTCCAGAGAGGCCTGGAGCCGGGCCAGCACGGGCTGCTAGAAGGTTCCTGTCCTCCCCGGAGAGTGCTGAGGGCCCTGAGAGGGTGTCTGCAGAGCAGAGATGGAGCAAGAGAGCTTGGGGAGGAGGCCCCTCCACCTCGGGAATTACCATCCAGAGGCAGTAGCTCTTCTTGGGAGGAGAGGCATGTCAGTTTCCTCCTGCTTGCCTGCCTTGATGAGCCACTCGTTGATGAGGTGAGGGCTGATGTCACAACCACGACTCCTCGTTAGGCTGCTGATGAATAAGGACAGCGGGAAAAATGAGTTGGGCTCTGCAGTGGCATTTCTCTCCCTTCCTGGCAAACTGTCGGGACGTCCTTCTCCTGTACGAGCGGAGGGGAGAAGGGTCAGAAAGGAGAGATTCCTGATATGCCGTTAGTGGTACAGCCAATTAAAAAGAAATTAAAACAGAAATCTCTGCTGGCTGCTGGAATGCAGGCATCTCCTCTCCTGGCCCCTCTAAACCCTCAAACAAATTAATTGGATGGGTGTTGACCTGAGGGGATCAGCTGAAGGCTTAGATACCAGTTCTTTCTGTGTGGTGGGCGGAGAGGAAGGGGGGTGTGTGTGTCTCCCTCACAGGGGATATGGGGGTGAGTTGGGGGCAGTTTGGGAATTGAAAGGAGATTTGAGCATTTTGGGGCAGAGAAGGCAAAATCTGCTGGAATTTCACCTTGATGGGAAGCAGAGGATTGGGAGACAGACCCTCTCTAGCCCTGGAGAAAACCATTTGAGGATGTGAAACACTGATACCTCCTAATTCTTCTTCTGCTCTGCAGACTCGCAAGCCTCACGAGGGCTACAAGGAGCATAAGGAAGTCCTTTGTGACTGAGGAGTGTTGCTGGAAAGGGGAGGGAAAAGTCCAGAATGTTCCTATGGTGCTGTCAGTCGGGAGGGAGATGGAGGGGATGGCTGTCCATTTGCCAGGCATACTCTTTTTTCAGAAGCTTTCTTCGCTGTTTAGTTAGGTGACCTGGGAAAGAGGCAGAAGGAGAAGGCTGCCTCCCTTTCCTGGAACCTGGACATTTGGAGTCACCTGGGTCCCTCCCTGACCTTGCCAGGCCCTCAGCCTGCTTTATCCATAACCTCTCTTTCCTTTTCTAGACTCTCTTTTTAAGAACTTAGAAAACAGCAGCTGTGTCTCTTTGGCCCAGGGATCCAGATGGAGCATCTTATTGTGGTCAGGGCAGATGAGCAGGCGTGGAGCAGAGCCCTGCCCCGTCTGCTTCTGGCCACTGCTTTGTCCCAGGGTCAGCAGTGGCCTCCCTGGGAATGCTTCCCGCCACACACTGAGCCATAAAAATTCAACTGCAGGGTTATCAAATATTTAACTGCCAGATGAATGAATACAGAGTCTTATGAATTCTTTGCTTTGATTAAATAAAATTGAAAGATGGGAATTGTCTTCTCAGCACTTTAGCAAAAGGCGAGTCAGGCCAGCTAATTTCTGCCTGGGATCTGTCCCCAGGAACAGCTGGCATCCTGGTGAACCCACCTGCTCCACGTGTCTTTACCGACTCTATACTCCAGAGTTTTGGACTTTGCCCATGTTGTATTCAAGAAGGGCAGCTCTGAAAGACCAGCATTGGAGATAAAGCAATGTCCCAACAGATCCCGATTCCAGTATCTTCAACCTCGGGTAGCCCTCAGTCTTCATTTTTCTTACCTGTAAAATGGGAATAATAATAATAATACCACCTTACTTAAAAAATGATTGTGTGATATAGATATAAAATGTCTCACACCTGGCATCTGGTAGGTTCTAAGAAATTTTTACTATCATTATTATTTTATTTTTATAATACCATGATTCAGTTGAGTATCTCCTCGGGTTTGGGAAAGCATGATTTTGGAGGCCTGCTTTGTAGGCTGTTGCCTGCAGTTCCTTGGAGTTAGCAATTGATCAGTCCTTTAACAAGCCTACTTTTTGTCCATTCATTCATTCAAGGCTCTTGGGTCCATTTGTTAACAATTGGACACCTCCTAAAGAAAATACACTTTCATTGGGGAAAAAACATATATACACTATTCATGTATGTATGTCTGTGTGTCTTAACATGTTCATCATGCAGGGAGAGTTAAAGGTTCCCAACAGTTGAGGCTACTAGAGGTGGAGTTATTAGGAAGGCTTTACCAGGAGGTAGGATGAGGTGTGGGGCCAGCACTTAAGAGAAGCCTGCAGAAGTTCCATTGGTTTCAGAAGAATTTAGAGAGGAGAGCCACAACCCACTGTCTCCAAGTATGTAGCACCTTTGAGTTCGGCTAAAAAGATGCAAATCAGATATAATCTTTTGTCCCAGGCCTGCATTTGTTGTCTGTCCTGCTCCTGGGGACCTTAGGGAGCCATTTCCTTATTTGCATGGGCCATTCTAATAGTTTAGCAAAAGTGAACCCAGCCCTGTGGGAGTGCCTTTGGCTCAGCTGAAGATCTGCTCTGCTGGAGTGTAAGAGTGTGCCTGGTGGGTGGGATGGGATCAGACAGGAGCTTTCCGACTGGGATTTGCCTGCTGGAGCCCTGGGTCACCGCAGCAGACCCTCATGCGGGTCCGAAACTGGAACCGGATCCTGTGGCCAGACGGGAGGCAGCAGGGCCAGCCCTTCCCTTTCACTGGCCTGTAGCCAGCCCAGGTCTGGTGGGAAGGAAGGGACACATCCTGATGTCTGAGTGCCCTGCGATCTCGTCGTCGATGCCGAGGGCAAAGGCCTACATCACGCTTGATACCCATTGGCGTCCTAGTGGGTGAGGTCAGCGGGTCCTCAGGGAGGTGCATTGGACTTCTATCTTGGTTGAAAGCCAACCTGCCCCATGGGTCCATTCTCCTTGTTCACCTATTCAGTCAGTCAGGCGATGAGCAGATTATTTCCTGAGACTTGAGGTGTTGAGTATTGAAAAACTCTGCAGGCTTGAGATGGGAGAGGGCACAGGAATGACAGGCAGGGACAAGCCCCGCCACCCAAGGAGCCCCCAGTCCAGTCAAGGGAAGCAAGAGAGACACACAGGAAAGGTTCAACAGCAGCTAGTACTGACCTCAAAGGCAAGATGCATGGGTGGCAATTCAGGAGATGTCCTAAGGCAGCACCTACTCAGTGCTGCAAATGTCCAGAGCAGGAGTGACCGGCTGGCCTTAGTGGGTGGGGCTTGTGGAGGAGCCTGCCTCCTTGCCCAGCACCTGTGTCTCTGTTTCATTAGCTGCTTTATATGAGAAGAGAGAAATTCTGTGTCTTTCCAGATCCCAACAAGGGTGCATAGTGTCTGAGGACATTCTTTTCTATTTCCTAGTCCCCTTCTGCTGTCTCTGGAGGTCCTACTGGCACAGTGCAAGTTATTTGCAGAGAACAGAAGTGTGCAGAGGCAGAAACAAAATCATCCATAATCACATCAGAAACATCTACTACGATTCACATTCTGCTGTATTTTCTCCTAACAGTATTACCATTCATTTTTCTTTATAATGCTGAGATCATAGAGTACATGCAATTTAGTGTTCTGCTTTTATCTTTAACATCAGCATATTATCAGCATTTCCATGTGTTACTGAAACTCTATAAACATGTTTTTAAATGACTTATATCCCATGATTTGGACAGTCACCCCTTTTCTTCATATTTCTTCTTTCATTTTTCCTTTTTTTTTGGCTATAATCATAGAGTTACACTGGATATCTTTCTATAGAATTATATGCATAAATTATATATATAACCTCATTTGTTCACTTATTTAAAAAACTTTGAGTTTGTGTAATGTACAAGATGTGCTTTTCATCCTTGAGAGAAGAGCTTTTAGACACTTGGATCCTGGGAATCTTATGAGAGGACTTGGGAGGAAACCATCTGAAATACAAAAAGGCACATAGATGAACTACTTAAAAACATGCAGTTTTGTGATACTGTTATCTGTAGCCACTATCCCTGGCTTATGATAGGACGATGGGCAGGTTAATTGTCCTGGGCCTCAGTTTCCACAGCTATAGTCACTAGATGGGTTTGAAGCTACTTCCTGCCTCCAGTAGTTTGTGGTTCTTACGGAAATGTAAGATCATCCAAGGGCCCCTCTTTCCTGGTACTTCTCTGAGGCTGTGTTTGGAGTGTTTCTGGCCCACAGATGATGCTCATGGGCCTGGACAGAGCCTGTCCCCTTCCCCTTCTGCTGGGGATCACAGCGGTCATTAGCGCAGCCCTCTTTTTGCATAGCTAGTTTGGGGCTTGACTGCAGCCCAGCTCTGTTTGCAATTAGCACAGAAATGGTGAGCAGAGCAACCTAGGAAGGAAGACTCTTCACTGAATGATGACATGTCAAGGGAGAGGTCGCCTTTAAAACTCGAGCAGAGTAGATCTTGCACATATGGGGTAATTCCTCCCACATTAAGCCCATGATAAACTCAGAGATTGCATTGTCCTGACAAACACTGAAGACAGAAATCTTGAAAGGCTTTAAAAAGATGCCACAGAATTAAATAAAGGCCTGGGCTGGAAAGATACCCTGGAGAAGGGAAAGGCTACCCACTCCATGTCTGTCCGTGGATAATTTCATGGACTGTGTAGTCCATGGGGTTGCAAAGAATTGGACATGACTGAGCGACTTTCACTTTCACTTTTCAAAGAGTATTAAATTAGGCTATTAAATTAAGGCTTTTCAAAGGGTATTAAATTAAGGGAAAGGCTACCCACTCCACTACAGTCCATGGGGTTGCAAAGAGTTGGACATGACTGAGCAACTTTCACTTTCACTTTTCAAAGGGTATCTGGTACCTGCAGAATATTTTAGTTGGGTAGTTTTGTGTGGCCACATTCTCTAGACCCAGAAGATAGCACCCGAATTTATGAGATATTGTTCTCAGTTTATAAACAGCATGATTGAGGCAAGCTTGCACATTTAAATAGGAGCTGAGAGACGGGCTAATTTCCTAAGGATAACAGTTCCTCCCTGGGGTTATGCTTCTAGCTTTCCTGGGTCAGAGAACTTAATTTTAACAATTGACAGGGAAGAATCTGGTTCAGGGTATTGACCTATACTCAGCTAACTCTTGAATGACTTATGAATCCAGTTATAAAAACAATCAAGGAATGTGGTTGAGTGAGGTACCGCTGTCATAAATGACAAGCTGCCACCTCCTATCCCTTCCTAGTAAAAGATACCCTTAATCTATCAGGATGCTCTTTAAAGCTAAGCCATGACACAGGCTCAGAGTCCTTCTTAACAGTGCTCTCAGCCACTGCCAAACAAATGGAGTTCAAATATTTGCTCCTGGAGTAAAACCTTCTTGATACTCCTGGGTATTGAGGCATTCTTTCTCCTATGGGCAACAAACACCAGGCAGGAAAAGAAATCAACATTGCAAAGGTTCCTTGGTGGGCACAGAGGTGAGAGCCTGATAAATTGCCTTTCTCTGGGAATGTTGGTCCAAGGAACTGAGTGCGGTCTTGAGCAGGACCAGTGAAGATGAAAAAGCATAGATATCTTTTTTGCTATCCTTTTTGCATTTCACGTTATGATAATGAGTTATGTCGTATGCACATCCCAAAGGGCTTATCCCTGCATTTTATCATGTGTTCTCCATAGCAACACCTGTTGGTTAATCAAGGTTGCGTTATCTCCATGCAGCAAGTGATAGAGGCTTAGGACAGATAAATGCGCTGCATGAGGCAAGTCACGCAGCTAGGAACGCTCGCTAGAAACCAGGTATCCCTGCCTCCAGGTGCCAGTTATCTTGGTATGCCTTAAAAAAAAAAATTTTTTTTTTTAATCCGTCAAGTTTGTGCTAATAGGAATTCCTTTAGGGCAAGCTCATGTTTTATTTCTGCATATTTGATTACTTTTCCACCTCCATCTCAAGTTAGAACTAACACACAGGAAATGCTCAAGAAAATATTTATGGCCTATAACTCAGCAGATGGGTCGTTCATTCATTCATTCATTCACATATGTAAGAAACAAGGAGCTTTCTCTTTCCTCCCATGCTGGCCTGTCCCCGTCCCTTCTGGGGGTAAGGTGTGTCTTGAGCTTTAATCACAAGAGCAATCCAGCTAGGAGGCAGCCCTGACAGGCACCTGTGCAGCCAGTGATGACATTCTCTGTCCCATGGAGGCTTTCTTCCCCACAAAGAGGCTGGTCATTATGTCTTTATTTGCAGCCATTGATGGCAGGACCCACAAGCCTCTAACCAGCTCATGACCTGGGGTTAGACCTGCTTGGGTCCTGAGTAGAGGGATCCTTGCGAGGAAGGACTTCCAGAACAGTGGCAATGCCTCTGCTGTAAAGGGTGGAGGACTGCGGGGACAAGGACCCCATACTTGGTGCTGGGACAGGGCAGCAGGAGAGAGGCCAGTACCAGGAGGTGTGGGGGGATGGGGGGTAGATTGGATCTTAGGGCTGGAGGGAGGGGTAGGGGCCTAATAGCTGGGCTCCCTGATCCCTCTCTGGACCATCTTTGTTTTCTGAGTTCTACTGCGTCCCTTTTTGGGATGGCCTTTTGACATGTGCTAATTATAAATTGTCCTTTGGTGCATTCTGAGAGTTCAAATAATTAGAATTTCTAATTCCAGTCCTCTGAGCTGCTCCCAGCAGCCTTATCCTGTGAGAGGGGCACTTGACACATTTCCAGTTCTCCTGAAAGTCACTGCAAGAGGCCGGCAGTGCAGCCTGGAGCAAGGATCCAGATTTGGGACTAGGCATGGCGACCTCTCCCCGGGATCCAATGCAAATGTCCTAGAAGCTCTTCTCTTTGCGATTTGTTGGTTTCTAAAGAGGAACGTTTTCAAGGCAAATGGACAGGGCAGAGTGTCTAGCTGGGGTCCCCAACCTCTGAGCCACAGACCAGTACCTCCTGGTGGCATTAGATTAGAAATAAAGTGCACAATAAATGTAATGCACTCAAATCATTCCAAAACCATCCTCCAGCCCTCGCCATCCACCCAACCCCTCCTCATCTTCCATAAAACTTCCATGGTGCCAAAAAGGTTGGAGACCACTGATAAGGGATAGGCCCCTGAGCTCTGACCCTAGTCTGGCCAGAGCTTGTGGGACTGTGGGCAGAGAAATTTTTGGACCTCAGTTTGCTTACCTGTAGACCGAGGGAATCAGAGCTGTGACTGCCCAGGGCCTTACCAGTTCTGAGATCATTTGAATCCATGAATTGTAGAAATAGTTCTGAGCTGGAGCCCTCAGATCACATAGTAACTTTGGCTGAGTCAGCTATGTGATTTCATTTGCATGCAATCTGATACCAAGATATTAAATAACTTTGTTCAAAGTCAAGATAAGAGCTTAAGCCACGGTTTTTGTTTTTTTTTCCCCCCACCCTACCTCATTGTCTTGCTTAACCTCCTTAGCCTTGGTTTCTTCAACTGTAAAATGGAAATGATAATACTCAGGTCATAGTATTGGTAAACTCTGTGTAAAATGCAAGGGCTTCCCAGGTGACTGTGGTACAGAATCTGCCTGCCAATGCAGGAGACTCAAGAGACATGGGTTCGATCCCTGGGTTGGGAACATCCCCTGGAGGAGGAAATGGCAACCCACTCCAGTATTCTTGCTTGGAAAATCCCATGGACAGAGGAATCTGGTGGGCTATAGTCCATGGGGTGGCAAAGAGTCAAACATGACTGAAGGCACACATGCACACACATGTAAAATGCAAAGGGCTAGCTAGGCACACGTGAGGGCCCGTCATACGGTTGCTGCAGCCTTGCACTGAAGGAAGGGGCACATCACAGTTTCTCCACGTCTCATCCCTCACAGGGCTGGTCTCCTGAAGCATCTTTAGGCTTAGCAGTTTGCTGCCCAAGGTTGTCCTGGGGAGAAGATGGGAGCTCCAGGTCTCACTCTGACTGAAGACTCAGGCAGCCTTCCAGGGAGTCGCCTGTGGGGACTCAGAGAGACTTGGGTGTTAGTCCTGAGATACCCCTAGGAGTGTGCCCTTCCTTCTTGTCCATTAGTAATGGTGAGTGTGCTTGGATGTTTTATCAGTATACTGCATGTACACTCTTGTTACTTTATTTACAGGATGTGGGGATAATACCCAAGGCCGTGCAGCTAGTAAACAGAAACAGGACAGGGGCTGGTCAGAAACAGAAGCTTCCAGCTGCAGGAGGCAGCCCAACAGCCTCATCGCATCACCCCTGACCTCTGGTGCTTCTCTTGCTGTTGTCCTACGTTGCCTGCTGGGCCTCTCCCACTGGAGCTTGTGCCCCAAAGCTGCCTTGCTAGCTGGTATCCTCAAGCCTTAAAGTTGAAAGGAGAGAACCTTAGTGATGGAGGGACGCTTCAGTGTTGCTTGGCTCAGCTCTTTCAGGTAACTGATGCCTGGATGGGGGCTAAGGTAAATGACTGAGTGGCTCCATGGCCACATGTTTCTGTTTAGTCACTAAGTTGTGTCCGACTCTTTTGCATCCCCATGGACTGTAGCCCACCAGGTTCCTCTCTGCATGGGATTTCCCAGGCAAGAATACCGGAGTGGGTTGCCATTTCCTTCTCTAGGGAATCTTGCTGATGCAGGAATCGATCCTGCATTGGCAGACAGATTCTTTACCACTGAGCTACCCGGGAAGCCCCCACGACCACACAGTTTGTTGAAAGAGCCTGGAATAAAATCAGCTCTCCTGATCAGGGACCCAGTGCCTTTTCTCTTACACCCTACTGCCCTTCTTTCCTTGACATTCCAGCAGGGGTCATACACTGGTGAAAGCAAGGTACAAGACTTTTGGTTGGCTGATCTTTGAGGGAAGGGAAAACAAAGAATTTGAAGTCTCCAAACGTCCTGTATTAGTCAACTCAAGGTGCAATAGCAAACACCCCGGACTGATGGCCTAGAGAACAGACATTTATTTTCTCACAGTCCTGGGGGGTAGAAATCTGAGATCAAGGTGCTGGCAGTGTTGATTTCTTTTGAGGCCTCTCTCCTTGTCTTGTGAGTGACCATCTTCTGCCTGTCTTCACAGGGTCTTCCTTCTGTGTGTCTGTATCCTTATCTCCTCTTCTTGTAAGGATGCCAATCAGATTGGCTCAAGATTCACCCTGGTGACCTTGTTTTAACCACTTACCTCTTCAAAAACTGCATCTCCAAATACCATCATATTTTGAGGTACTAGGGGGTTAGAACTTCAGCATAGGTATTTGAGGGGAAGATTCAGGCCCTAACACTTCTCATATTGGTGTGTCTGACTTTACACCTTCTATCCATTTGTATTCAGCCCTATCTTTATGGGGGTCTTGGTGAATGATCAGCAGAGATCCCAAAATGGAATGAATGTCCCAGGGGTGTTGGAGAGGGGGAAGCAGAGGGGCCTACCCATGACCACCCTGACCTTTACCCCATGGTGGATCTGCTTAGTGAGGGTGGGAGGACCCAGTCTGCTCAGAATGCACGTGTTTGGGGCCGGCAAGGGAGCTGGTAGTCCTTCTAGGGAGCGTAGCTGATTAATATAATCATATTAACTGGCCCTCAAACAGACATATTTATAGCCATGGTGACACATTATTAAGGATCTAATTTGGATCAGGACTCTGGGAATCTTATTTTTAGGTCCAGAGGAGAGCCCTGCAGTCAGGTGACCAGGAGGTCTCCCCGGAGCTTTGTGTTTATTCTGTCCAGTTGGAAACTCTCAGGGTTGGAAGAAATTTACAAGGTCCCATCAACCCACCCTTCCACATGATGCCTGTATCACTGCATGTGTCCCCACTGAGGGACCATCCAACCTCCTCTAAATGCCACCCATATTCTATCCCAGAGGCCCATCTTGACCTAGGAAAGTGGGAAGGAACTTCTTTCTACATCTTCTGTTCAGCTGTCTGGGTCCACACAGCTGGAGAGAACACGTCCCCCTATTTGGCAGCTCTTCAGAGTCACTGGAGTCAGGGCTAAAGCTCTGCTGGCTGTCACTGCTCCAGGCTGAGGGCCCCACTTCACCGTCAGCAGCTCCTCTCAGAATATAGCTCTGCCTCGACTTTTTGAAAAATGTAAATAAATGTTCAGTCCTGGGCTCTAGGACCTTCCTGAGTGCCTGCCTTATGGTACTGCTCCAGTTCTGGGTCCAGATGAAACTTGGCCAATTGTAGTCACCTGGCCTTTGTTGAGGAATTCTGGGGAAAACAGGCTTCTTCTAAAGAGAAATCACTCCACAGGCACCTGTGCTCTTGGTTTGGTGAGGAGAAAGATGGAGGCTGAGTATTGATAGTGGGAGTCTGACTCAGGTGAGGGGCAGCACCGTGCCCCTGGGTCAGGCCATAGCACAGAGGGGGTTGGCCAGAGCACCCTGACGTGCGATCCTTCTAGGAAATGAGCACCTGGGCAGCTCTGGTTTGCAAGTTCCACTCTGCCCGCCCCAAGAATGATGGAGTCCCTTCAGCCACACTTGTAGGTGACCCTGATGGTGGGAGCCTGGGGTGCGTCTTATGCAAGGCTGTGTCCCCTGGCTCACAGCAGACACCTGCAGTGTCACACACTTGAGACCCAGCTCTGCTGCTGACCAACCCTTCCAGAGACCTTGTGTGAGCATCCTCACTTCACTGATCTCCAGCTTCTCCCTGCTTCCTCTGTAGTTTTAAGGTTGAAGCACTATGATGGTGGTCAATACACATATACAGGCTTCAGAGTTCTCCCCAAATGTCACTGATGAAAGATTGCGAAGCTGCCTCGGTGTGCACAGATATTTATATTTTAGTGCCTAGCAACAACAATGAAGTAAAAAGAAATAAATTAGTTTTCAAGTGTGGGAAAATCAGACTTCAGAGGATATTTTGTAAAAGCTTCATACATAATAGGAGTGGGCTGATGGTCCCAATCCCACTTTTTCTCTGTTCCTTTTTAAAGCTCTGCTTTCTGTTAAAGGCAAGAAAACTGTGTATGTGGGTGTGAGTCCAAGTTTTGGGACAAACAAATGGCTAGAAATTGCACTTCTCAGGGAAATGGCTTTTGGTGGCTCTTCTAAAGAAACTCCTGTCATTTGAAATGAGATGAGAGTTTCCCAAGTTAGATGCCAGCTAGATGGCAGATCCCATGGACAGGCTTTTAAAAAGGATTAAATGACTCGTTCTGTGTGGTCAGGATTCTAGTCAAGTGGCTTCTTTCTACTCTTCTGCTTGGCTTGCAGCTAAAAATAAGATTCAGAAATTGGGTTTTTCTCTTCTGTCCTCACCACAGAGGCACCCTTGTGAGCACGGGCATTGTTCCCAAGGAGGGTCAGGTCTAGAGGCCTCAGGTGGTGGCCGAGTCTCTCAGCAGCTCTGGGCACTCAGGATAAGGTGGGTGGCCTTTGGTTTACATTTCTGGGTGAAGCTCTTCTCTCTCGCTTTTTTTAAGAGAAGTTTTATTCTGTTTTTGGCTGTGCTGGTTCTTCGTGGCTGCATGGGCTTTCTCTAGTTGCAGAGGGCAGGGGCTACTCTTCTCTGCCTTCTGTGGGCTTCTCATTGTGATAGCTTCTCTCGTTGTGGAGCATGGGCTCTAGAGCTCACGGCTTCAGTAGCTGTGGTGCACTGGCTCAGTTGCTCCGCAGAATATAGGGTTTTCCCGGAGCAGGGATCGAACCTGTGTCCTCTGTATTGGCCAGCAGACTCCTGTCCGCTGTCCCACCAGGAAAGTCTGAAACTCTTCTCTTGACCCACTTGGGGACTCCCTCTGGGTGCTTCCCCACAAGCCCCAGTCCTCTCTTTGCAGCACTGAATGCAGGGCTCTGTTAATGTGGTTCTGTGGCATCCCCTCCTTGCTTTGCTCAGTCAGATTCATTTTCATTGCTGGACCATCAGCTCCACAAGCTTGGGGACTGGGTCCATCTGAGTCATTGTAGTGTAGTCCGTAATCATATGTGGGATAAGTGAACATACTTCTGCTGCTAATGTCCTCCCCAGAGCAAGCACAAGGAAGAGAGCTGCACCTGCTTCTCTTTCCTGGCTCCCTCCAAACCGCTGGTGACGAGTGAAGAAACTGGCCCCTGGGGTTTCTGCCAAATCCTGCATCCCCCTGGCAGAGGTACGAGAGGCACCTGCCCTCTGTACCCTCATTCCCCGTGACTGATGGGATTAAGAGATCCTTGGCAGCATCACTAGGTGTTCATCTGCTATTAGCTGATTAAAATGGGGGTGGGTGTGGGGGAGTGCAGAAATCTGCGTCCCCGGACAGCGTGTTCTTGATGCAATTGAAGAAAGACGAAAGAACTCTCCGAGACTTGCTGGCTTGTGTGGCCCTATTTTTGGCATCAGACCCATTGTGAATTGCTATCTTTCTCCCCAGCCATCAGCTGGAAAATCCATTAACAAATTAAAATTCCCTTCAGAGGCCGACCGGTTTTAGTTTCTGGGTTTCTAAATGACCTTAATTTTTATCACCAATGCCGTGTAGGTTTGGAAGCTTCCATTGTCACCAAATCTCCTGCTACTCGCTGAGAGCGCAGTGCTGGGGTTTTACAGTTGGGCCAAGCTTCTGGGTTCCCCTGGAAGCCTTATTGGCTTCTGAGGGTCTTTGTGTCCCTTCTTTTTTCTCTAAATTAGTTTTTATTGAAGTATGTGGTGGTGGCTCAGTCGTGTCCAGCTCTTTGTGATTCCATGGGCTGTAGCCTGTCAGGCTTCTCTGTCCATAGGATTCTCCAGGCAAGAGTACTGGAGTCAATTGCCATTTTCTTCTCCAGGGGATCTTCCCAAGCCAGGGATTGAACGTGGGTCTTCTGCATTGCAGACAGTCTCTTTACTGACTAAGCTACCAGGGAGCCCTTCCTGAAGTATAGTTGCTTTACAGTGCTGTATTTGTTTCCACTGTACACCAAAATGAATCAGCCATACGTGTACGTATATCCTCTCCCTTTTGGATTTCCTTCTCATTTAAGTCCCCACAGTGCATTAAGTAGAGTTCCCTGTGCTATACAGTCGGTTCTTATTAGTTATCTATTTTAGTATCAATAATGTGTCTGTGTCAATGTCAATCTTTCGGTTCATCCCACCCTGCCTTGGTATCCATGCATTTGCTCTGCATGTCTCTGTTTCTGGTTTGCAAATAAGATCATCTATACCATTTTTTAAGATTTCCCATATATTTATGCATTGATTTGCAATATTCATTTTTCTCTTTCTGGCTGCTTCACTCTGTATGACAGTCTTTGTGTCCATCCACTTCTCCACAAATGACCCAATGTCGTTGCTTCTTATAGCTGAGTGACATTCCATCATCTGTGTGTGCCACACTTTCTTAATCCACTGTTAATGCACATTTAGTTTGCTTCTATGTCCTAGCTGTTGTAAATAGTGCTGCTGTGGATACGAATTTTTTTAGAGCAGTACACACAGTCAGCCCACTACCAGCACAGAGGGGCTAAAGTAGCTTGCCTGAGGTCACGGGGCTATGGGATTATAGTTCAGGCAGCCTGACTCTAGAAACCCCTGGTTCTGTCCATAAAGAAAAAAATTAAAATGAAGACATGCCAAAGCAAGGTTATGCAAATTGTGATCTGTTTTAAATATTTCCATGAATTAAATAAAGGAGTGCTTTTAAAAAGAAATCAAGTACAGTATGATCATGATGTTCAAAGGGCAGTTACTTAATATGTAAACTTAATATTAATCCCTAGAGTATTACAAGGGTGAGATCTGATAAGCCCTGAGTATGAAATCTGAACTTGACAAGCAGTGGTGTCTTTATCCACTCTGTGAGTGCATCTCCCTGGATGCAAACATAACCTCATCAGGGATGGCTTTGAGGTCCAAATCCCAGGTCCCTGGTGAATGTAGAGCTTGGCTAGTGGCCTCAGCGCCTCTCTGTCTGCTTCAGGCAGACTTTCTGAAATTTTGTGACTCCCCAGTCTCTGGTCTTAGAATACTATGCTCTGTTTCCTCCCAAGTTTAGAAACTTGGGTTCTGGTATCAACTCTGCCAGAAAGCAGCAGTGACCTTGGGAAGGTCAAATGCCTCCAACTTAACTTTCCTATCTGCACATAGAGGTATTGGAGGAAAGGTGACCTTTATGGGTTCCAGCTGCTCCAGACATCCCTGCGACTCTGATGCTGTGACTAAGAGCTCTGTCACTCGATTCTGTGGCTGAATATTAAGCAAAACTGACTGCAGTGTCTGGAACCCTATTGGATCATCCTCGATGGCACCCAGAGCCCCTGGGTCTTCTAGTCACCAGACATGACATCCACTGAACGCTACTCATCCACCCTTATTGTGGATGACTGCGAGGGAGACAGACCTTCCATCATGAGAAAACGCAATCAATCAAGAGGACTTGATTAAAGTATATTTATTTGGTGTGGAGCCTGTCCTACCAGCAGTGAAGCAATAGCCTCTGTGATGTAAGATTTGTTTTAACAAATGAATGTATAAGGCCAGGAGCCATGGGAAGTGACAATGCCTGTCAAATAGAGGTGGCAATAGCTTTATCACATGGTGGCCTTCACAGTCTCGCCCAGAGGTCACCCTGAGATCTTGACAGAGGCTCTGCGTTCTTCCAGCTGGGTTTTCTTCCTGCAGATTTCTGTCTTTCTTGTTTCCCTTTTCTCTATTTTTATGTACTTCCCCAACCTCTTCCTTTTCCTTTATTTTTCTCTCCTTTGTCCTTCTCTCTCCCATTCTTCCCTCTTTTCTTGTGAGTCCTATTTGTGTGATTTAGGCTTCACTTTCTTCAAGGCTTCCAAATCGAAGGTGATCGCTCACCTCCCTGGTAGGCATCTCCCTTCCATGTGTAATAACATGAATGCCCTCTGTTCTGTGAAAGGGCATCGTAGCATAGAGATCTCTCTTGCATAGATTGATTATTTGCTCATATTCTCTCCTGTCTCTTACCTTTCTGGCCCCTGACTGTCTTGCTGGAGCCAGAGTCATCCTGCCTCATGCGCAGCTCTTTCTATGGCTGTTGAAGCCATCAATGATTGATTATAAACCACAGTGACGCCTTTCTTGAGAGTCACCATAATTGAACACATGCATGATATTTATGTTTGTGTGCTTGGTTGATCTTTGTCTCTCACTAAGAGTGTAAGCTCTTTGAGAACAGAACTTTACAGACAGATCCTGTCTGTCTTTCTCACTCTTACTCTCCTGGAGCTTTGCACAGCATGTGGTTTGCACTAGGTTCCCAATGCATGCTTGTTGAATGACTGTATAAGGTCACTTGGGCTTTCTAACATCCTGGGACGGTAGGTGAGTGGGTATGTCAGTCTCCTTTGGAGGTAAAAAGTAGGTCAGATAGCTGGGTGACTTGCCCAAAGCATCACCGCTATCCGTCAGATGACACAGACCTGGCTTGCTCCACTGTAGGGGACCACAGTGAAACTGATCCTTCCCCCGCCCATGGGGAGCTTCTTGTCCAGTTGAGGAGACCAGGTGAGGGAGGGAAAGGGCTATGCGAGGAGCCTGTTCTTGGTAGTGTGAGGAGTGAGGCATGGGCAGCTGAGCTTCAGAGAGGCAGGGAGCTCTGAGCCAGGAATGACGGATCAGTCCTGAGCCCATCTCTGCTTCCATCTTCAGCAGCTGTGGTCAGTTTCTGCTGCTCCTGCCAAGGGTGTGCCTTTGCTAGACTTCCCCTCCTGCTAGCTGAGACCCTGCCAGAGTACTCGCTGGGGTGGTCTTCCCTACCAGGGCTGATTTGGGTCTGTTCTTTTTCTCCCAGCATCCCATGAACATCTCCATAGGTGCGGCTGCCTAGCCCCAGGTGAGGGGCACTGTGCATTAAGACCACACTGTGGGCAGTGCCCCTGTAGTTGTCATTGGCTGAGGGATAGAACTGGGAACCTGGCAGGGGCTGGCCCACTCTCTTAATATGATATAGGCCCAGGAGGGGCCCACCCCTGAAAAGCTTTTGTTTTACATTGGAGGAGGGTATCGACACTCATTTGATGCCTGCTGTTTGCTGGGTAAGGCAAGATGCTTTATATACAGTATCTATATCCCTACAGCCCTCTGGGGCTGACACTGTTATTATCCCCACTTTACAGATGAGAAAGCTGAGGATCAGTGTATTTAAGTGACTCATCCAAGGTGGGTACAGCTCATAGGTAGCAGAGTTTGGATTCAAACTCAGGCTCGTCCAACTCCCCACCCCTCCCAACCCCGACCCTAGCCAATAAATATTTCTACACTACCACAATGCTTCCTAAGACCTGGGAAAAGCCAGGCAGCTCCAGGGACAGGGGTGCCATCCTGAAGCCAGAAGGGAGGGCCTGGCCAGAATGTCTTTCTTTCCATTTGTGTTAGAACGTGCTTGTCGCTGTAGACTGCCCGGTGCCCTTGGGCCAGTGGCTGCCAGCTTTACCCTTGGCTGAATCTGCGGCCTAAGAGCCCTTGCCACAGCTCGGGAAGACCAAGCAGTTTGCCCCTAGTGCTCTTGGAAACAAGCCGTGGGCAAAGAGCCTTGTTTCTGCTGAGGTCTCTGCTACTTCCAACCTCAGAGACTGTTGTGGGTCTCCAGGTAAGGGCCAGAAGGACCCAAGCTGCCCTCCTCGGACTTTAACCTCTGGGTTGCTGGTGTGTGTGTACCATTGTGGGTGTACTTGTCTCTCATCTGGTTTTGGTTTAGAATTTGTGCCATATCCCTTTGTTCCCTTCCCCTATGGGTTTACACACAACCACAGGCCTGTGTAGAAGACAGGTGCTTGGTCATCTCAGCCCCTGGAGCGAATGGAAGGAAGCAATGCATTTAATGAAACCAGATAAGCAATAATTCAGAGACTTTCTATCCAAGCCCTCTGATGTAATTTCCTCCCATGGCAGATTTATCTTCTCAATTCTGTTCAACTCAGACCAATATTAGAATGGCTTTCTCCTTCTTGTTTGCACACCAGCCTGGGTTGGCTGCCAAGGACATGGTACCCGGAAGCCCGGAAGAGAGTTTGCCTTACAAGGCAGGGAGCCCGGCTCCCTTTCTGGGCCCTGCCTCTCACTGGCTGTGTGACTTTGACTCACTCATTTAACCTGTCTGAGCCTAGGAAGCCTCATTTCTCAAATGGGTATTCAGTAGTGATACCTGAATTGTGTGAAGGGTCTATGTCAGGCCTGGGAATTATATATGGAATGCTCTAGAAGAAGGCAATGGCACCCCACTCCAGCACTCTTGCCTGAAAATCCCATGGATGGAGGAGCCTGGAAGGCTGCAGTCCATGAGGTCGCTAAGAGTCGGACACGACTGAGTGACTTCACTTTCCCTTTTCACTTTCATGCATTGGAGAAGGAAATGGCAACCCACTCCAGTGTTCTTGCCTGGAGAATCCCAGGGACGGGGGAGCCTGGTGGGCTGCAGATCATGGGGTCGCACAGAGTCGGACACGACTGAAGCAACTTAGCAGCAACAGCAGCAGCAGCTTACTTAGCATTCCTCAGACTTTTTGCTTTCCTGTTAACAAGAGCTGTGTCTTTCTCACCTGCTCCCCTTCTTTTCCATTACAGTTTAAAATGAAATTAGGAGGTCCTCTTCTTGGCCTCAGTGTGTCCTCCTGCAAGGATCGTCTCCCGACCTCCCTCTCTGTGCACCAAAGACATCAAGAGCTGAAAAAGAGAGTGGCCTGGTGGGAATGGAATCCATGTGTGTGCGTGCTCAGTCATGTCCGACCCTTTGTGACCCTTTGAACTGTGGCCTGCCAGGCTTCTCTGTCCATGGGTCTCTCCAGGCAAGACTACTGGAGTGGGTTGTCATTTCCTCCTCCAGGAGGTCTTCCCAAACCAGGTACTAAACGAGCATCTTCTATGTCTCCTGCATTGCAAATGGATTCTTCACCTGCTGAGCCATCAGGGAAGCCCAGGAAAGAAATGATTATTTGTAAAAGTCTTCCCACTTCTGCAAGGGCTTGCAGGAGGAGGATCTGACATGAGCCTCCTGGAACCCATGAGAGAGAAACAAGCCTCATAGTCCAGATGAGGAAACTCCAGTGCCCAGAAAGGTCAAGCAGTTTCCATAAAAATCACACAGAAATCTGATGGCAACAACTGAGCCAGAATCAGGGGTTTTGACACCCAAGTTGGTGCTTCTCAAACTTTAATGCACCCAAGAATCTCCTGGGGATCTTGTGAAAATGCAGATCCGAAGGTCCGAGGTAGGGCCTGAGATTGTGTATTTCTAACGGGATTCAGGCAGTGCTGATGCCAGTGTTTTGTGGACATGACTTGGAATAGCAGGGGGTTCCATAAAGCTAGGAGGCTGGGGTCTTTGCAGCCCAATCAAGTGGGAGTGAGCCCTCTTCTTGTGTGAAACCTCCCGCACCTCCTTACTGTCTTCTGTACCCTCAACTCTTTCCTGAGTTTTCTTTTCCTTGTGCAGGGAGGGCCTGGGCTGCTGCCCCAGTGCTTCCCGGCCCATTTTCTCCAGTTTCTTCTTGCTTGGGGCTGCAGTGAACGTCACAGCTCAGTCAGTTTCTGGGGGGCCCCCCTGGCTCACACACCTGCTGTTTTAGGCTCACAGTCCCCATTCCAGGGAGATTTGATGCCTGAATTAACTCCCTCTTGGAGCAATCCACCACCTTGAGTGCTAACCTAGTTTGTATTTTTAGAGTGTGCTCCATCAATTACTTAACTTGCAGAGCAGCTCTTCTGTGCAGTGGGGAGGTGCCAGCAAGGAGTGTTCTTCTTCCAGTTTCTGCAGGCTGCCCCCTCCTCCTTCCCAACTCTCCAGAGGTCAGAGTCCCTGTTCTTTGGTGCTGCATCCATATCATTTAGGATGGAGAGGTTATCCACCCCATTTGGTAGAGGTGGCGGAAACACTGAGGCCCAGAGCGGGTGTCGGCAAGCTCGGGCCATGCCTGGTGATGGTGCCAGAGAAGAGGGCTCCTCAACCCTTCACTTCCCCAGTGGGGAGAGGTCAGGACAAAAGGGCATCTTCCCAGGCTGAGCAGAGCCAGGCTGTCCCTGAGCCACTGCTTTGAAGACTGGGATTTGAAAGGAAGCCAGCTGGGGGCCATGTCCTGGGTCCCATCAGGTAGAATGAGCTCCTGGCTCTGATTTTCTTTCTAAAGTTCAGCTGGAAAACCCACATGCTGGGAGACAGAGGCCAGGGCCACTTAAGCCTGTGGTTTCTGCCACACTCTTCCTACCCCAGGGGACCTTTGACTCAAGCCCGAGACAAGTGGCTGAATGACTTGGTTTGAGTTTCATGAGATCTCGCCACCTCGGGTGGAGGTGTTAATGAGCAGTGCTTTCCAGGAAGCCAGCAACAGGCAGACTGGCCTCCCAGCTGGCAGGGCTGGTGGAGCCTCCGTGGGTTGGGGGCAGAGAACTGCTTTAAAGCTCTGGGGTGACACAGCCAGCAGCCGAGAC
>NW_011494601.1:4402430-4408550 GCF_000754665.1 Bison bison bison
TTTACTCAGGGCCCCTGGATGTGACAACTTCACCCATTCTTCCACCAATTAAACATGAGCGCCAGCTGTGTTCACAGTGCCGGGCAGGATGCTAAGGGTGTAAGTCTCAGGGCGGGACATCAACAGGGCACAGTCTTGTTCTCAGGGGCCTTAGACAGCTTCCTGGGAAAGCACGCTGTGTATATCTGTAAAGGTAAAAGCATCAGGCAGTGTGTACATGTGTGTGTGTGTGTGTGTACATCCATGTGTGTACAATGTGTATTGATCTGTGTGAGGATCTGGGTGTGTGGAGAGATATGTGTGAATGTGTATATGTGTGTGCTTATGTCTTTTTGCGTGTACATATTTGTGTTTGCATGTAAATGCTACTATAATGTATCTTTATGCGTTAGTGTGCATGTTTGTGTATATATCTGTGTGTATATATGTGTGTTTGTGTCACTGTGTGCATGTATCTGTGTCCCTGTATGCTCATGTGTGTTATATCTCAGTGTTTGTGTGTATATGTGTTTATATGTGTGCATATGTCTGTGAATATTTGAGCCTGTGTGTTTAGGCTAATGTGTGCATCAGTTCAGTTCAGTTGCTCAGTTGTGTTCAACTCTTTGCCGCCCCATGGATGCAGTACGCCAGGCTTCCCTGTCCATCACCAGCTCCTGGAGCTTACTCAGACTCATGTCCATTGAGTCGATGGTGCCATCCAACCATCTCATCCTCTGTTGTCGCCTTCTCCTACCGACTTCAAACATTCCCAGCAACAGGGTCTTTTCAAATGAGTCGGTTCTTTGCATCAGGTGGCCAAAATATTGGAGTTTCAGCTTCAGCATCAGTCCTTCCAGTGAATATTCAGGACTGATTTCCTTTAGGATGGACTGGTTGTATCTCCTTGCAGTCCCAGCGACTCTCAAAGAGTCTTCTCCAGCACCACAGTTCAAAAGCATGAATTCTTTGGTGCTCAGCTTTCTTTATAGTCCAACTCTCACATCCATACACGACTACTTGTAAGACCATAGCTTTGACTAGATGGAACCATTAAATTCTGCAACTGAACAAGTCACTCTGCAAATGTCAGACTGGGACAGGTGTCATGATAGAAGAGCAAACACAGTGCTCTGGGGAATAAGGCTGAAAAAAAGAGGGTGGGCCTTGGAAGGCTTCTTGAGCTTGGCCTTGAAAAATGAGTGGAGTGGGAGGTAGAGGAAACAATGCAAGAAGAATCTGAAAGGGAGGAGGGCGCATACTTTATTCATTCATTTAACAAACATTAATATAGCACATATTATAGAGCAAGTGTTGTTCTAAGATAGAGGTTGGCATTGTGCTAAGAAACGGCCTGCTAGGTGGTCTTGTCCACCCCCTGACTTTATAAATAAAGTTTTATTGGAACACACATGCCCATTCATTTACATATTGCCTATGGCTGCATTGGGCTCCAGGAGAAAGTTGAGAAATTGGAACAGAGACCATATGGCTGGCAAGGCCTAAAATACTGTTTGGTTCTTTCCAGAAAAAGTCTACCACTCTGTTCTATATCCTTTACAAATATGGACTCATTTAATGTTCATAATTTGAGAAGGTATTATTATGCCCACTTTACAGATGAGGAAACCTGAACTCAGAGATATCAAATACTATGCCAAACTCCATACAGTTAGGAAGTAGATGGAGTGTGAACCCAGGTGGTTGGGCTCTGGAGGGCCTAGGCTCTGGTCACCGTGCAGTGCTGAGAGCAACCCCTCAGGGAAGGAGAACAGGCTGAGAAAATTTTGAGTGCAGGCTTCAGAGCACTGCCTTGACCTTGCCAGACTTTGACTTGGCTTTGGACAAGGGCAGCGATGTCTCTGAGCTCTGCTTCGGCAATTGCTATAATGTGAATATTCAGGGACTAGCCTGCCTAATGGGAGCTGTATCTAAGTTTTAGATACTTCTCGTAGGCGACAGCTGCATGCCATTAGCTGGGCACTGCTCACACGGGCTTCTGCACAAAGCCTTCCTAATTTGGTGTATTGGTCAGTGTTTGTTCAGTCGCCACGTGCTGTCGTCCGTCTTGCTTGCTGCCATAAATCATACATGCACAGAAGGCCTGGGATGTGTCTTTCTCAGTTGTGCAGGGAGAGAGGCTTTTCTTTAGGCTGGAGGATTCCAGGGCCACAGTCTTATCAGGAAGGAGCTGTTAAAATGCCTGAATCCAGAGGACCTTCTACAAGAGCCGAGAGTCCTGTGCAGGAGGGATCATGAGGCTAGCAGGTGCTGTCAGGGCCTCCCAGGCCCCTACCCTCACTTCCTGGAGCCACAGTGAGCCAGAGCAGCTGGAGGTGCCCAGGGTCAGAGCCCCCACGAGCAGCCCCGAAGACTCTGATGGGAGGATAAATACCCCAGGTTCTAGTTCTCACGTGGAAC
Source organism: Bison bison bison (assembly GCF_000754665.1). Lineage (NCBI taxonomy): Eukaryota > Metazoa > Chordata > Mammalia > Artiodactyla > Bovidae > Bison > Bison bison. Next base: position 4,404,831 of record NW_011494601.1, read on the forward strand.
AGCTTTTAGGCATGTTCTGCCCCCACAGAATTTCCTGTGATGATGGAAATGTTCTATAGCTGTGCTGTCCAATATGGCAGCCACTGGCCACATGCAGCAATTGAGCTCTTGAAATGTGGCTAGTAAGACTGTGGAAGTGAATTTTTAATTTTAACTAACTGTCATGTCAAGTAGCAAGATGTAACTGGTGCCTGGCGTGTTGAGCAGGGCAGTTCTGCCGTGCCTCTCAGGTCCCCAGAAGGACCAAGTCTTTTGTCCACCTTTGGTGTCCCAACTGTCATCAAACTCTGCATTGAATCTCACCTTGCCCACTCCCTGACTGCTTCTTCCCTGGAATTGCCACCCAAACAAAGTACAGATCTTCCTTGACTTTCTGCCTTCCTTGACTTATGATGGGGTTGAAATGAAAAGTGAACGCTCACTTGTGTCCGACTCTTTACGACCCCATGGACTGTAGCCCGCCAGGCTCCTCTGTCCATGGGATTCTCCAGGCAAGAATACTGGAGTAGGTTGCCATTCCCTTCTCCAGGGGCTTCCTGATCCAGGGATCGAACCCAGTTCTCCTGCATTCAGGAAGATTCTTTACAGTTTGAGCCACCAGGGATTATAGCCCAACAAACATATTGTGAGTTGAAATACACTGTGTGTGAAATGCATTTTGAGTCCAAAATGCATTTAATGCACCTCACCACCCAAACACCACAGCTTAGCTTAACCTACCTTCATTGTGCTCAGCACACTTGCATCAGCCTACTGTTGGGCAAATCACCTAACACAAATCCTGCTTTATGTTGAAACTCTCATGTAGTTTATTGACTATTGTACTGAGACTGAAAAGCAGAGTGGTTTTTCTGGGTGTGGTACGGGTGTCAGTCGTTTACCTTTGTGAGTGGATGGGTGACGGGAGCCGTGGTTCACTGCTGCTGCCCAGCATCACAAGAGAGTGTTGTTCCATACGTGGCTAGCACAGAAGAAGGTCAAGGTTCAAAATCTAAGTATGGTTTCTGTCAAATGTTTTTGGTTTTGCACCATTGTAAACTTGAAAAAATCATTAAGTTGAAACACTGTAGGTCAGAAGCTATTTGCATTTCTCCAAATCCTATGAAATTGCCCCTTGTTTTAGTTGAAAAAGTGGTTGAATGTTGGTACTTTCCTGATTCAGCTTGCACTGAAATTCCCACTTTGGATTAGTGTCTGGTGGAATCCAACCTCATATATGGAATGTTGAGGTTTATGTTGGTTTCTATGTGCAAGGCATGGCAGGGCAGTTGAAGTCATTCCCTGCTCTGGGTTCCAAACTTGGCTCTGCCTCAAAGTAACTGTGTATCTTTGGGCAAGTCACTGACTCTCTCTCTGCCTCAGTCCTCAGTGAGGGTAATCCCATCTGCATGTCTGCTCTACCTGTCTTGTAGAATGCTTGGAAGGGATGAGGAAGCTCATGGAAGGGGCTGTTCACTTAAAGACGTGAACGCAGTGAGAATATAAGGTGCTCTCCTTGTGCTGGGCTGTTTCCAGGTGCAGGGTCCCAGCTGCACTTCCTGGGTGGAAGGATGCCTGACCATGGATGACAGATTCCAGACACTATGTGCCTTTGATGCTACAGGACTGGGCGCCCAGGCTGCCCCAGGCCTCCCTAGATGGGGGCGCCTGAGCCTGTCTTTGCATGCTTAGATCTTGTTTGGCAGGGAGCACTCAGCAGCTAGCATGAGCTCCTGAGCAGAAGCGCTGGGAAAACTCACCTCAGCTGCTGTTAGATCAGCTCAGGGGCACGATGAACTGATGGCTGCTCGGAGCCTCAGTTTCTTTCCCTTGTCCACAAAAAGGCTGTAAACAGTTTAACGAGGTGGTGAGTGCGAGGCTTTTAATTTTTAGCCTTTTCCTGAAATGGTACTGAGCAGGAGAGTGGTGTTGCTGGTAGTATGGGTTTCCCATCTGTCTAGGACTTCCTAGGGGTTTGTTCTTTCAGCTCAGACTGGCTTCTCTTGAAGTTCAGAGCCTTCCAGAACTTCCTCCCATGATGGAGCCAGACTCATCTGTCAGGGACCATTCAGGAAATCTTGGCTCCTGCCCGTGAGTGTAGTGGATGGAGTTTCTATGGGGAGCTGGGTATAGGTGTTGGAAGAGATCCAGAGTCGAGCAGGAAATAGAGAGGTAACCAGGAAATGGCAATAGGAGGAAGCTGCTAGCATCCCTCAGGCTGGAGGGCCAGGGGGCGGTTGGCTTCCTGGAGCCCAGGATCCAGCAGCACCCGGGGATGGGGGCACTGTGGAAGGCCTGCCGGCTGGGGCAGGACCACAGAGGAAGGGGTCTCTGGGGGAGGGATGGAGACCCAGAGTGGGGAGAGGCACCATGCAGATTGGCAAGAGGGGGAGAAGTACCCTGGTTTTCCTTCATGTTTTTACAGGGAATACGGTCTTCTACGTGGATATTCCTTTTGACAAGACTTAACCAGAGGAAGGAAGTCAGGGGAGTGTAGAGGAGGGCTCAAGGCTGGGTCCGAAGGCAAGCAGGCAGATGGCTAGCATGGGGGCCTGAGAAAGAGCCTTAGGATGAGATGCTGTCATCCTGGCCCCGTGGATGAGGTTCAGAGAGTCTGTGCACCTCTAGGAAACGCAGGCGCTATTTTTCTATATGTGCTTGTGCATTTTGCTCAAAAAAGTCAGTGTCTTTCTTCAGATTCTCAAGTTAGTCTGAAACCACAGAAAGATTCAGCATAATCAATAATCCAACCATCTTTTCTCATGAATGGGAAATCCAAGGGCACAGACGGGTTCCTATTAGGAACCTATTAGAAAATAGGTTAAAAATAGGTTCCTATTCTCTTAGTCCCTATATGTATATGTAAATCTATATCTATATATAGCTGTGTATATAATATATATTCTGCTAACTGGCTGTTGTCCTTTGATCATCCCAGCTGAGCAAACCTACTAGGGAAAGTCCCTTCTCTGCTTCTCCAGAACCAGCCGTGTGTCTCTTGAGCCATCCTGAGCTCAAGCACACAGACATGCTCCTGCAGCCCGTAGCAGCCATGCATTGATCTGCATCCTGGTGTAGGTACACAACCCAGTGTGCGGAGGATGCAGAGCTGATGCTGGAGATAGAACCCAGTTCTTCTTCCTTCAATCTTCCTCCTTCAGTAAGCATGTGCCTTGCATCTACCACATGCCAGGCATTTTAACTCACTGCTGGGGAGACATTGCTAATCAAGATAGATGATATATCCGTCTTGTTATGGGGGTAGAGATAGACTTGGAAAACCAACAGAATAGTCAATCTAGGTAATTTCTGATGGTGATAAAGGCCAAGAAGATAACAGGACAAGGTGACGGGATAGAGTATTTAGAGTCAAGTGTGAGAGCTACTTTTGATGGGGGAGGCCTCTGCTAGGAGATGTGAAGAATAAGAGGGAGTTAGTTTTCCAAAATCTGGAGAGAAAGCATGTTTGATGGGCGTAAGAGCCAGTGTAGAGGCCCTGGAGTGGGGCTGAGGGAGCACAACAGCAACAATATGGGCTGAATGAGAGCTCCTGCCTTAGAGGCTGACTCGTCTGACAGGCTCTGCCTCTCGTAGGATCTTCTTGCTTTAATGGGTGAATGGGTGGCAAAGCTCCCCTTCCTTAGCCAAGCCCCATTCTCAGCAGTGTGTCTGGCAGGTGGCTAGAAGCTGGCATTCTGCCTCCTGACACAGTGGCTGGTTTTTTTTTTTTTTTTTTTTTTT
>NW_011494601.1:4408650-4439063 GCF_000754665.1 Bison bison bison
GCTGATTTTTTTTTTTTTTTTGGTATCTTTGAGATGCCAGGAGGATGGGGGATTGTTTCTGTTCAGGCCATCCACTGCACAAAAGCTCTGAGATCAAAGAGCATGGGCTTAATTTGTTTTGTTGATGTTGCAGAGGAAATCATGCTTCCTTGGACTGAAAGCTCTGAAGACTAAAAGCTGAATGGAGAGGGGGAGTTTGGATTAAATGAATGGGCTGGCCAGCTCTGACCCAGTTTCCACCCAGCACAGCAGTGACGGGGGAGGGAATTGCATTTCTCTCTGTGCTGGCCCCGGGCTGGTCACTTTTCCAGCTTGCCCTTTCATGGGGGGCGGGCCTTCTGTGCAAGTCAGGCCTGATGGAAGTGTCCTTGAAGGGAACTCGGGAGGGGAGGGGTGGAGGGTCTCTGATCTCTGTGTGGAGCAGCCCCATGCCCCGCTTGAGTTCATCTTGGATGCTTCAGGCCTGCCTCACGTTACCCTGTCCCCTTAGCAGTGAGGGCAGGTGTAGGTTTAGCTGAAGGTCACTTTAATTTTTTTTTTTTGTGAACCTACAGCATGTGAATGAACTGGGAGTAAAATTTACTAATCCTCTGGCTTGCAAAGGAACATCAGATGGGAAATTCTGAGGAGGCCTGGAGTGGGCTGGGTGGGGTTGGTAGGGGCATTCCAACCCATTGCTGTGGCCAGTTTAGGGCTGTGAGTACAGTGAGTGGTCAAGACACGTCCACAAGAGACTTGGTTCCGGGGGTCCTGGGTTGGCTCCACATTTCATTAGCTTTGTGACTTGGAGCAGGTTACTTGGTATCTTTTAGAGGCCTCAGCTTCCTCACTCTTAGCATGGGGGGAGTGATACCTATCTGTCCTGTCTCTCAGGATTGACGGCTCTTGAGGGATACAGGGCTTGAAACTGCTGCCAGGCACATAGTAGGCACTATCTGTTTGCTTCAGTGAAAGAGGCATCATGGAAAGAGATCAAAGCTGGTATATTATTCTAGAACCTTATGACTTGAAGGAGCTAGCGTTACTATGCATTAACAGTGACAGGGAGGAAGTGAAAGTGAATGGTTGCACGATGAAGAATCACCCAAGTAAGGGCTGATCGAAAGAGGTTAGGCAGGGCTGAAACACAAAATGAACTAAAACTGGTAAAAACAGCTAAAGATAGCCACAGACCTTTGTAAAACAATAGGCCCAGAGTTAGATGATGAACAAGATGGGATAGTATCACTCCTCAGGAAAGATGACACTGTTAGCAAAGAAATGAAACAGAAAGTGAGCATTTCTGTGTTTTCTCTCTGTTATCACCTAGAATGACCCTCTTTGGAATGAAAAAGGATAGAGCCAGTCTCTTGCAGGGAATTGGAGAATCATTTTAAAATGCATTTCTGAGGCCAGGTGGGCTCCTTGGCAGGGTCTTGAAATACAGTGTGGATGTGATGGTAGAATTGCTGGGGGGAGTCTTTTGATTGATGGTTCTTTTTATTAGGGGTTGTATTTCCAAGCTCATTTGCATGTCTGGTAATTTTCGATTGGACGCCAGACATAGTAAATTTTACCTTGGTAGGTGCTGGATATTTTAGTACTTCTATAAATAATCCTGAGCTTTGTTCTAGGACACAGTTAAGTTACATGAAAGCAGTTTTCTGCATTTGGGTCTTGCTTTCAAGCCTTATTAGATGCCTTGCGTACATGCCAACTCACTTTAGCCATGTCTGACTCTTTGCGACCCTGTGGACTGTAGACCTCCAGGCTCCTCTGTCCATAGGATTCTCTAGGCAAGACTACTAGAGTGGGTTGCCATGCCCTCCAGGGAATCTTCCTGGTCCAGGGATCGAACCTGAATCTCTTAGTCTCCTGCATTGACAGGCGGGTTCTTTACCATTAGCACCACTTGGGAAGCCCTTAGATTCCTTAATCTAAGACTAAATTTTTTCCCACTACAGAGGCAATACCAGTCTGACTACCTGGATTAATTTGCTAGAGCTGCCATAAAATATCACCAATTGGGTGACCTAACAACAGAAAATTATTTTCTCACAGTTTTGGAGCTACCAGAAGTCTGAGATCCAGGTGTTGGCAGCCTTGTTTCCTCTGAGGTTTCTCTCCTTGGCTTACACATAGTTGTCTTCTTGCTGTGTCCTCATGTAGTCACCCCTTTGTCTAATATCTGTATCCTAATCCCTTCTTAAAAGGACATCAGTCAGGGCTTCCCTGGTGGCTCAGTGGTAAAGAATCCACCTGCCAATGCAGGAGACAGGGATTCGATCCCTGGTCTAGGAAGATCCCACATGCCGTAGGACGACTAAGCCTGTGCACCACAACCGCTGAACCTATACTCCAGAGCTGCAGCTGCTGAGCCCACACACCGCAGCTCCTGTGGCTCACACGCCCTGGAGCCTGTTCTCCACAAGCGAGGCCACTGCAATGAGAAGCCTGTGCACTGCAGCAAGAGAGTAGCCCGCACAGCAGTGAAGACCCAGCACAGTCATAAAAACATAAATAAATAAATATAAAAAGGGCATCAGCCATATTCCATTAGGGTCTACCCTAATGACCAAATAGAGCTGTGTTCAGATGCATGGGGTAAGGGGGTAGGGTTAAGGATTTCAACATAGGGATTTTTGAGGGAACCCAATTCAGCTCATAACAGTATTTTGATTTTTGAACTTTCCTGCTCTGGCTGGTGGGACATGACCTATTCCCGGCCCCACGTGAGTTCCAGGGGCTGTTCTCTGTGCTCCTTCAGGGTGTTTCTGTCCCCCATCTTGGGTACTAAGTATTCAGTACTTAACTGAACACTCAAGAAGGTCTCTCTGTTGATCCTCAGAGTGTTGTCTGGGCAGCTTTCTCCTCTCTGGTGCTCTGTCCTGTGAACTCTAGGTGCCTGGGCTTCCCTAGAATCCCAGCTCTGATTCTTCAACTCAGCAAGACCCCTGGGCTCTGCCTGGGCCCTTTGCTCTGAGCTGTGGCCCAGATACCCCCCAGGCTGAAGGCTGGGGTGGTCATGGATTCACCTTGTTTGTTTCACAGGGGTCACTGTCCTGCCCTGTCTGAGCTCCAGTGTCTGCAAACTCTTGTTTCAAATAGCACACCTGATTTTTGTGAGGTAAATACGCCCCTGTTACTTCCTCTGGGGAGTCTTTGGATTGTGGGGAATACCTCTAGTGTTCTGGAACTTTTCATTCTAGCTCGTATTTCTAGTGGGTGTTAGAAGTTGAATTTTGGAATTTCTATTCTAATGATGTTGTGGCTTATCCCTGGGAATAAATTTTTGATTGGATTGTTAAGCTGAGAGCTTGTGAGCCTTTGGAGATGCAAGCAGTGGTCACAGGCGCCAACCTGGTCTCCAAACAAACAGAACAAGCCGGACCCACCAGTTATTAAGGAGCCAGTGTCAACATGTAGGTCCTCTTTCACCTGAAGTCACAGCCGTGAATTTTTAGTACATACCAGGATTTCCCTTGTGCCAGGTTTTGTCTTTATGGCAGCCCAGTGAGACAGGTGCCAGCATCCCTGTTTTCCAGATGAGGACGTTGCAGGTGATAAGGGATGTTTCCCAAATCTCAGGTTTGAACTGGGTTCTGCCAGCCCTTCAATGAGATGTCATTATTGCCCCATATCTTCATTAGCATCTTAGTTAGGGAGAATCCAGGAGCTGGACCTTCAACCCAAATAAGCAAAACAGAAACAAAAGATCAGATACAAGATGAAGAATCCTTCTTTGTCCCTGCATTGAGATGAGAAAACATCCCCAGAAGCAGATGGAGACTAAACACTTACTCCGGGAAAAGGCCTCATTTTTAGAAGGGAACTGAGAGATCATTCAGTCCCTAATATATAGTTGGGGTTAGTGGCGGCTGGTGGCCGATAGCTCTTGTAGCAATGTCACTGTCATAGGATGGTGGCGTCACAGCACCTTCCCTGGCAGGACTTCCCCTTGATGGCCCCCATCTTCAATGCATGGAGGGGCTTTTTGTATCACAGTGAGTGTGCGCTTCTAAAGTATATAATTATTCCAGTAGCTGGATGGATACAACCTTGTCGATTATAAATAAATCATCACCTCGCCTCCGCATCACCATCAAAATGTCTTTCACACTCCAATTAAATTAACGCACTTACTTTATTGTCTAATAAACTTTTTCCACAAGTTTGCTCCCACCTCCGTCTCCATCTAGAGAAGAACCTGGTTAAATGTCACCGCTTTGCCCGCGTGTGCAGCCGCCTCACTCTGTCCTTCGAGTGTGACTCCCTGCATGTGATCTGACACCTGATCTGGGGTCCTGTTTGTGGTCCTGTCTGAGATGTGACCAGATTTAGCCCTTTGCATGGGAGACCCAGACTGAACCGGGTGGGAGGAGGCAACAGTCGGGGAGAAGATCAGAGTCTGGTAACTTCCTCCTTCTCTTGGCAAGGTAGGGGTGGGAGAGGAGGGAAGAGCCTTGCTGAATTTTGTTATTAGTAAAAGAGCACTTTGGTCTCTTGGAATGCCATCTCATGTCCAGTTCAGTTCAGTTCAGTCGCTCAGTCGTGTCCGACTCTTTGCGACCCCATGAATTGCAGCACGCCAGGCCTCCCTGTCCATCACCAACTCCCGGAATTCACTGAGACTCACGTCCATCGAGTCAGTGATGCCATCCAGCCGTCTCATCCTCTGTCATTCCCTTCTCCTCCTGCCCCCAATCCCTCCCAGCATCAGAGTCTTTTCCAATGAGTCAACTCTTTGCATGAGGTGGCCAAAGTACTGGAATTTCAGTTTCAGCATCACTCCTTCCAAAGAAATCCCAGGGCTGATCTCCTTCAGAATGGACTGGTTGGATCTCCTTGCAGTCCAAGGGACTCTCAAGAGTCTTCTCCAACACCACAGTTCAAAAGCATCAATTCTTCGGTGCTCAGCCTTCTTCACAGTCCAACTCTCACATCCATACATGACCACAGGAAAAACCATAGCCTTGACTAGATGGACCTTTGTTGGCAAAGTAATGTCTCTGCTTTTGAATATGCTGTCTAGGTTGGTCATAACTTTCCTTCCAAGGAGTAAGCGTCTTTTAATTTCATGAGAGCACCAAGCAAATACAGAGTCTCTGCTTTTATTTTCACTGCTGTTAGCAAAGTTTTGGTGGGAAGGAGACATGACATTAACTGGGGTGTTTGTCAGAGTCAGGGGTGTTCCACAGAAAGTACTTGTTAGGCCTAGTTCCCTGTTGTGAAAAGACTTGTGAATTTCGGAAACATTTTGTGAAAGTACACAAGCTTTGGCTGACTGCAGGCTTGTAATTTAGGTATATTCCCTGGGAAGAAAGAAAAAAGCAAAGACACAGGTCTATGAATATATAGGTGCCCTTACATGGTGATGGCTGGCAGCCTTGCCTGTGAACAGGAGGGGCAGTCACTAGAATATGTGGTCCACACACTGCGGAGACTGCCCATGCCTAGGCAGGTGAACACCTGGCCTCTGATTAAGTATACCCAGAGTGTAACTCAGTTCATGTGCCATGTCTTCCAGAAGCCATCTGCCTGCTTCAGGCTGGAAGTGACCTTCCTTCTCTGAACTCCAGGTGTTCCCCATCCATGTCTCTGATGTTAGGGCTCTGGTCATTTTATTTCTGGGATCTGAGTTAGTTACATGCCCTCCTACATCCTTATCTGGTCTGCACCCTCCTCTGAGGTCGGGTCGAGGTCTAGGTCAAGGCCATCTTTTTGACCCCTTCAGTGCTTTCTTTGCGTGGAGCTGATGTCACCTCTCACAGGTGGACAGATTACCTCAGGCTTCAGTGGTTCTTTTCTCCAACTGCCTAATGTTGTCCATTAGGTGGGGTATCGCTCAGGGTGAAAAAAAAGAAGTGATGCTTTACTGTTTGATTCTAGGGTTCCTCTGGGTCAGGTGGGCCTTATATTCTAGGGGTCCAGGACTGATGAGGAGTGGCATCAGCTGGGATTTGAGGCTAAGCCAATAAGGGTGTGGACCTGCTGCATTAGCTGGCTTCTTGTCATGGGTCTCAGATGGGTCCTTTTCTCCTCTGCACTCAGGAAAGTGTGGGTTTGGGGCAGGACATGACTGGTGACACCCTGAAATTTCTAAGCTCTGTTAGAGTCAGTATATCCTTGTACTAAAAGGCTGTCTTAAAGCGGAAATAAAAGAGGCTTTTTATGATAATAAAATTATGTGTTTATGATATAAAACTCAGGAAATAAAAGCATCGTAAAGCAAAAGCAGTGTCAACTATAATTCTGCAGTGCAATGATCATATTCGGTGTATTTTATTATTAAAATGTAATGTTATTCTGAAAGCATGATTGGATCGTACTTTATGTAAAGCTTTAAAATAAATTTATTATTTAAAATGTAAGTAGCATATACGATAAATATTCAAATGATTCATGAAGATATAAAATGCAAAGGAAGAGTTCTCTGCCCATCCATCCATCTGAATCCCTGAAACATTTCTCCAAAAGTATCTGCTCTTCAAAGATTATTCTGTATCTCTCCATGGGGTGGGGGGAGGGATGTGGAGAGGGAAATGCATATATTAGCTCTAGTTAAGGCTTATTTTTTACTTTATTCCCTGGTGGCACAGATGGTAAAGAATCCACCTGCCACTGCAGCAGATGAGGGTTCAATCTCTGGGTCAGGAAGATCCCCTAGAGAAGGAAATGGCAACCCACTCTAGTATTCTTGCATGGGAAATCTCATGGGCAGAGGAGCCCGAGGGACTGCGGTCCATGAGGTTGCAAAGAGTCAGACACGACTGAGTGATTGAACACACACACACTCACACACACACAAACTTAGAGATCCATAATGAACATTTCCTTCTGTTGCTACTGATATTTCAATAATATCTTAAGTGTACTCCATCATGTAGATGTCCCATCTCTATTCTCTTTAGAACATATAGTTTTTTTTCCAGTGTGTTATTAAAGGTAATACTTTGAAATAAATACATCTTTACATATAATATTGTGTCCCACCTGCTTATTTTTTCAGGACAGCTTTCTAGAAACAGAAATATTATAACAAAAGGAAATATTATCGTTGTTGATAGATACTGTCAAATTATGATACATTTTTTTTCTATAGAAACAGGACCATTTTTCTGACCCATAAGTTCCTTTTGATGTTTTGAAGATTAAAAAAGTAATACCTGAAGACCTGCTCTTTTTTAAAAGAATTCAAACAACACAGAAGTACTTACTTGCAATGAAAAATAAAATGCACCCCTTCCTCCTCAACTTCCCATCTCTACTCAGAGGTAAGCCCTGATAGAGCCAAACTGGGAATTGGATGGACCTAAATTTGAATTCAGATCTGTTACTGCTTAGATGTGTGATGGTGGATTAGTTATGTACTCTCTGGGCCATGGTTTCCTCATCTGTAAAGTGGGTGTGCCGGCAATTGCCTTGTCAGATGGTGTAAGAAGAAAATGGTTGTGTGGAGAGGTAGCCACTGGCCAGGGGGAGCCACAATTATAATTATCGTCTTTGTTGAATGGCGGATTGCTGCTCTCTGTGATGTGTGATCCACAGCCTCAGTCTGAAATTGTGCTAAAAAGCAATCCGCTTATTCTGATGAGTGCTGGTCCCTCTCTGCAAGATTGCTTTTAAATCTGAACTGATGGAATCACTATGCTGTGAGCTCCCCAAGCAGGAGACAGTGTTTCCCGCAGCTTGGGGAGTTGCAGCTGTTCCACCGAGCTTTGGTTTGTGTTCTAGGGTGGTTGTCCAGGCCCTTTGAGTAGCAGGATATCATCACCCCATTATTAGGATAGACACACCTTGGATTACTGTTGCTGAGAAAGCAGGCATTAAGAAGAGTAAGGCAAGAGAAGTCCCAGCTAGAATGGGCACTCACCAAGTGTCCCCTTGAAGTGTCAGCCTGCTCAAAACTGTAGGCATGACACCATAAACCCTACTATTTATATGACACTAAACTCTGCACACATCTTTAGTAACACTAAGCCTTGGGTTGTTTTAAAAGCATCTCTCATTATAACTTTTTTTAACATTTACCACACTGTTGCGCCATCTTTACTCAAGTGTTGTGGTGAACAAGGCATTTTGCACCCAGTGGCAGCGCTGCTGATGAGAAGATGCCACTAAAGCCGACAGCCCAGGATAAAGAAGGATGACCCATCACTGACAAGGCTGGGAGCCCAGCTGACCACTGTTCTGGATCCCAGGATCCAAAACGTCCCATGTGGTCCTCAGGCTGCAGGTGTGAGATGAAAGAGTGAGGGTGGATTCTGACTGGGGGAGCCAGAGGAAGGCCTTTCCTTGTAACAGTGTTCTGGCCGGTCAGCCTCAGCAGCGTTTTGTCTACGTAATCAGTAGCTACTGGAAGAGGGGTGGACTCTGAGAGAGCTCCCTCAGCAGGTGGAAACAGTGAATTACTTTATCTGTTTGCCAGATGTTTATTGAGCATCTGTGAGAGAGACCAAGGTTGTAATATTAATGGCCAGGCATGAAATGAGAACATGGGCACTGGTGTGAACTGGGCTCTCTGGAGACAGACCTTGGCACAGGATGTTTATTAGGGATCAACTCCCTTGAAAGGAGGGGCAGAGGCAGGAGTGGCCAGAGGGGTGAGGAGAGGGTGATACAGACTCCACCAAGCCTCAGCCCGCCCAGCAGGGTCCTTGCAGTGAATGTTGCCCAGTAGAGTTGGTTCCATCAGCCCAGAAGGGCTGGGCCTCTCTTCCCCAGATGCTCATGATCCCAGGAAGGCCATGATCTTGGATGAAGTTACTCCCTGCAACTGAGGTGACCCTGCTGGGCTCAGCTGACCCCCCTCCCTGGAGCTGGGCAGTGCTTCCTTCCTTGTGGGGATGGGATCAGGGCATCCCACAGGCAGGCACAGCTGAGGGTATAACTGGAGCTCTGCCTGAACCTTGAAGAACACCTTGGCCTCTGGCTGTCATGAAGGAACAAGGAGAGCTTCCAGGGGAGTGAAATGGTGTGGGCAGAGGTGTGGAGGTAGGAAAATAGCACACGTGGAGCCAGAGTCAGAATGCAAGTCACCGTGGCTTGGATGTCTAGGCAGAGACTGATGGCCATTGAGAAACGGCCTGTAGGTACCTCTTGTGTGTGCCTCCCAGGCATTTGCTCTCCAGCGATCCTCTGAAGCCTGTTGTTCCCATCACCTTTATGGGATATGTCTTCCTGAGTGCCCCCAGATAGCCTTTGCTCCATGTCCTCCAGCCTGAGCACCTTGGGTCCCCGGGGAGATTATCTGCTTTTTCTGGTGCAGAGCCTGGATTTTCAGGGCTCCTCACTAGTGAAGGTGGAGGTGACCGCTGGGGCAGCAGACCAGAGTCTTGAGCATGTCCTTGACCTGGCCACCCATTGTGGTTAATGGCTGTTCTGAGGAAGGTGTTGGGGGGTCCTGATAGAGCAGCCCACCTCCCAGCTGTGAAGCAGCCCTTGTCCTCTGACCAGCATCTGGGAGAAGCCACCAGCCAGGCGATCATACTTGCTGGGCATCTTGAAGCCCCTCAGATGAAGAAAGTCTGGGCCTGATGGCTTGGTTGTTTTCATTCCTGAGTCAGCTCTGGAATGATAGCATCTTGGTAGGTGGTGACTTGGTTCAGCGTCACTGTGATCTGGGAGGTCTCCTTGGCCAGGCTGTTGAGACATCAGGGGCTGTAAGGAAAGAGCATGGGAACAGAAGTGTCATCTCTTGAAAAGCTTCCCCAGGGCCCAGCCAGGTGCCTCCTGCTCATCCTTCTCCTCCTCCTTTTTCCCTGGTCCTCCCCCAGCCTCCTGCCTTCCCCTGGCTCTCCAGCCCACGCTGACCCTTGGCCGATGAGCGCCACACCTTAGAGTCCCTGTTCCATAAAGTTGGATTTCCTCTCATGCATCCTCAGAGGCCCTGATTGGGTGCCATCATGGTATTTTGGGGTTTGATGAAGGATGAGAGACAGAGTGACCTGGTGGCCTGTTTGTGGCTAACTTCCCTCAGCCTTGACTGATGATTACAGCGACGTGTGGACAGCAGGCAGGTCCCCAGTGCAGCCGCATGGGATTGAGTTTCCTGAGCTGTTCAGTATCAGCCATCGGGGAGCCAGACTGCTGGCTGCTAAATGTGCTAGCTTGTACCTGCATGGGGCTTGGGTTTCAACCCTACCCTCCCTCCCGCTAAATGCTGAGCTCTCTTAGGAAATGTTGCATAGCTGAAATAACAATTACTCTACAGGTACAGTGATGGAAGTGTCCGAAGGTAATGTTAAATAGAAATTTTCATTAAAGGGTCTTATTGAAATTGGTCCTTCACTGATTTTTTTTCTGATCTAGAAATCAATCATAGGAACCTTGATATATTTTTAATTTTCCATATGTGCTTGCATTGTACATGGTGGAGGGGGAGAGGGAGGGAGTAAAGGAAGGAGAAAGGGAGGGAGAGGGAGAGAGAGAGAATCTTTCCGTGGAAGATCCTGAATGGGTCCTTTCCCTTTAAACTCCCAACACAGCTCAGCTAACCCATGGGGCCCGCATCAGCTCAGCACACAAGATATTCTTGGAGCTTGCCTTGATAGAACTCTGAGATACTCGCTATGTTTTTTCCTTTTTTTTCCCCTGTGGTTTTTCTGAACCTGAACAAAGCTTGTTCTCTGTCTCTAAATACTGCTGGGTGGTTTTTGCGTTTGGATTCTGCATTGTGGGTCTGTTTGAGGCAAGCCTTGGGCATCTCATAGGTGCTCCTGCAGCTGCAGTTGGGTTGCTATAGAAACCGAATCTCACAATGTGGCGTGGGGCCTTTTTAGTTTTACATGTGCTGCTCCTGACCTGGGAACAACGGTGATGGTGACCTCTTTGCTCATGGCCTGAGCTGAGAACTCCCCGTGCTAATTAGTGAGGCATTTCAAGGCCCTGACCATGGTGACCACTATGGGAAAACCACCCTCCAAGGTGGTTTTCCCTTCGCTCAGGGGCAGCCTTCGCCTTTGGACAGGCTGCCTAGCTTTTCCTCCAGCCTCAGCAGCACTCACTGGGTCAGGGAGTCCTTGTGCTATTGGGACTGTCTGGGAAGCCCCTAGGATAACCTCCAGAGCAGTTGGGAACATGGACTGATACCACCCTGGGGACAGTTTCTCCCTTGTAGCATGGAGATGACCGAGGCATGTCACATGGCATTTTATATCTCACGAGCCAGCTGATACAATAGTGAATATAACTGCCATGTGGCAGATTAAGGAGGCTCCGAGTCAGCTAACAGGTGCTGGTTCATTAGTAATTCCAATCAAAGACATTAGCTACTATTTAAGGATCTGGCAGCTTGGCCACCTACACCACACTTCATCCGGCAGCCTGAAGCTTTTGAAGAAGAGACGGAAAAGGTCGCTCTCTTCCCTGCTGCTCATCCTTGGAGAATTAACTTCGGTGAAGCATTGGGTGACTCTCAGGTTGAGTCTTCCCCCGGAGGAGAAGGCAGTCTGGACAAGTCACCACAGTAATTCCACAGGCGGGAAAGTCTCCAGCCATATTAAGCAAGCTCTGTGCTTGTCAGCTTTCTAAATTATATCCTTGTATTCTCAAAGCAGCCTATTGTAGAAGGTGTTTTCTTGGTCCCATTTCTCAGATGAGGAGACTGAGGCTCAGAGAGGTTAAATAGATCACCAGTGTTTACTCAGCTAGGAAGTGGCGCAGCTAAGATTTGACTCTGGTCTCCGATTCCAAACCCCAGTCCCTTCGTGTTCCAACTCAGAGACAGTGCAGGGCCAGGCAGACCTGATTCCTTGTGAACTGAGGTCTTTGTACTTCCCTGACGGCTGTCATTCTCTCTGATGGGCAGGTATCTCACCTGGTTCTCTGGCTCTTATCAAGTTCAACCTAGATGAACCACCCTAAGAAGAATTTTCCAAGGCTTACCACCATGCCTAAGTGGCTGTGAAAATGCCCATCAGGGGTTTAGTGATTGGTCTGAAGGAAGTAGGTATCTTTGGCAGACTCTGTGGATACAGGGGCTTCAAGACCAGCAGGAGCCTACTGGGACCACCTTTCCTGTGGGAAAACATGCATATGAAGGGGGTCTGGCCTCTCCGTGGGATACTGGTGGCCTCCAGGGCTTTTTCTCTTGGCTGGTTGCCTATCTTTCTGTGTGTACCTGTCTTTTTCCGGATCCTGGCTGACCCTGGGCTGTCATCATGGCATTGGTTGGGCAAACACATTCGTTGAAAACCAAACATGTGCTAGGAAGGAACATCCTCCCTACACCTTGGCCACCTGTGCAGAGTGAGTCACACTGCTCTGTCCACCCCTGGAAGCCTCCCCAGACTGGGACAGGAGGAGGGACAATGATGGGGTAAATAGCAGTTGTCAGACACTTAGGGAAATGAGTTCAGATTCTCACCAGACAGGAGCTGGAGCCCCAAGTACAGAGTGCGGATTCCTGTTGCCACCTGCCATGCCACTGGGTTGTGGAGGGGACAAGGTGGTGGGGGGCAGCCACCCACAGTCCTCAGTCAGTGCACACACAGGCCTGCTAGATGTGGATGAGAGCTGCCAGTGACTCTCCTGGGGAACACTGCCGTGTGCCAGGTTCCAGGAGAAACCCTTTTTGTGTTCTCTTTCTCATCCTCATAAGGAACCCTGGGAGATCCACACACTGTTGTGCCCATTGCACAGATGAGTAAATGGACGCACTGCATGATTAAGTCACTTGGCCAAGGTCTTACAGCTAGTGAAGTAGCGGGTCCAGAAGGCCAGGCCAGGCTCATCTGACGTTAGTCCTGGGTCCCCCTGAGGTTGCAGGGGCTGGGTGGGTAACCTAGGAGCAAGAGAGGGCTAATGCATAGAGCGCAAAAAGCCCAGCTGGGAGGGTGGGAGGACCAGTTGGGCAGGAGTGACAATGGAGATGGCATTGGGAGGTGGCACAGGTGGCGAGGGGAAGGGGGGCTTGGGTGCCAGGCTTCCATTTGCTGGCACTGGGAACCAAGGATGGGTGTTCCTGCCCTCGAATGTTCGTTTGTCTCACCTCCCGGATCTGGTCCAGGGAATTCACACTTGGGGTGGCTGCTGTAGCCTGGGAGTGGGTGGGACTCAGAGTGCAGGTTGGACATGGGCACAGTGGGTAGCAAAGAGGAACGGCCTTGGGGGGGCTGGAGCCAGATCTTGATCCCATGGGTGGGGAGACACCTCAGAGAAAATGGGCCTTTCTAGTCTCCTGGGACATCTCTTTTCTGATCCCCCCACCCCCCTCTAAGAACTGTGAGTGGCCAACTCCCCTCCACTGCTGGCTCCTCTAGCAGAGGGCAGTCCCCAGCGGACTCCAGGCTGTTCCGAACTTATGCTTCTGTGGCCTTGATGGAGTGAGTGAGCCCCCATGACCGTCACTTGGCCAACTGTGGGACCCTACCTTGGTATATGAGACAGAACAAATCTCAGCCTATTGCTCAAGCCTTCTATTTATAGTCAGCACATAATTAAGCAGATCCTCCTGTCCTGGACCACAAGGGGTCGCCTGGCTGGTGGGCCATGTGGTGAGTCTGTGGGGCCGCCGCGTGGCTAATAGGAGAGAGGAGAGTTTGGAAAGCCTCTTGTTGATGTTCACGCTTCATTTCTTCCCAGTATGTTTTTGGTCAACAGAAGGATTAAAAATAGCATTTAGAAAAAATTGTGTTCGCCGGGTATGACCCTGGGGGGCTATTTGGATCGTAGTTGCTTGCTTCTCTGTTTGTACAGTGTGCTCAGTTCTTAACAGCCCTAGAAAGAAAGCCCAGCAGAAGACTTCAGGTGTCCCCCTCCCTAGTTGGGTCTTGCTTTGCTTTGTCAAGACCCCAGAGTTCCTTGGCCAATGTCTATGATTCACTGAGTTCCCTCTAGAGTCTGGTATATGCAGTATATCACCTGAAGGCATTCTGGTAAAGATCCTTCTCTATCCTCACTCCAGCTCCTTCACAGCTCCCTGTTACCTACAGTCAGTTTCAGACTCAGCCTGGTATCCGAGGCCTGGCCTCAGCTCACCTTTCCAGCAGCTTCGTACCCTCTTCTCCTAAGCCACCTTCAGTCATCTGGGGCTCCCCGCTTCTCCAGAACTGGGAGGGGGGTGGCTACCTCTTGAATTTTGACTTCTGCTGGAATCCCCTCTCACTTCCTCTTTGCCTGTTCTCATCCTGCAAAATCTAGTTCACCTCCAGCCTCCCGGGATTCCTCCAATCTCAGAATGATCTCACGTTTTTCTTTTTTTTTCTGGACCTTTAGAGCAATTCTGTCTGAACACTTTCATTTGGCAATTAATCCTGTTATGCCTGGCAGTGTCTTCCCCACTATTATCTCAAAGTGTTATTTAAATATTTCATCAGCATTTAAATCTTCATATTTGTCCTGCCACCTCAACTGAACTGAGTCTTTTTGGAAGGTGCAGAGAGGGTCATACGCTTCTCCAGCAGGCAGCTGGATGTATTGGTCTCATCCGTGCAGATTCCACAGCCTCCTGTGTTTCATCCTTGCTCTGCCTCTTACTGACCATATGACCTTAGGAAAGTTTTCATTGCCTCAGTTTCCCCACCTATAAAATGTGGATAAAAATCGCACCCACCTCATAGAGTTTGGAAGGATCCAGTGAGTTAATACAGGCAAAAAAAGGGCTTAGAACAGGGCATGGTAGTGTCTGCTGAGATCTGTCGTATGCCTGTTTCCCCTCCACCCAGCCCCAGCCCACTGCCATGGACAGAGTAGATGGGCCAGATCTGCTTATTTGTTTTATTTGGTGTCCTCTTATTTGTACAGATGAGAAAACCCTGGCCCAGAGAGGGTAGGGGGGTTTCTTAAGGTCACACGGTAGGAAGCGATGGAGAGCCTGAGGTGGCAGAACTGAGATTCCAGCGCTTCAAGGGGAGACCTTTCTTTTCATATGCTGCCCCCTTGAGGGGGCTTTACTTTGCAAGAGGCACTGAGAGAAAGCTGTTATTTTATGCTTGAACACCTTTTCCCTGGAGCAGATGGGCTGGGGTTGGCAGAGGCACCACCGGCCTACAGGACTCCAGGGGGATCATTCACATCGATTGTTCACAGCGTGTTCTATGTGCAAAGAGACCCTCCCATCATACTCCTGGGTCTAGTGATGGAGCCTGAGGCCTCCTCATCTGGGAAACGCAAAAGCATCAGAGCCAACAAATGCCATTCATCCCACTAGAACAGGTTAAAGGCCTCCCAGGGAGGCATGGCTCCTGTCCTGTACACTGCCTGTCCTTGTGTTCCCCTGGCCACTTTCTGAAAGACTCCTCAGAGCCTGGGGAAGCATTTCAAGGTGGTGAACTGTTTTCAAACACCTTCCCTCCCTGCTTTGTGCCAGGAGAGGGATCAGAGGCTGGCTGGGACATGTGGTATAGTGAGCTACACAGGTCCTCCAGGATCAACACCGGTTTCCTGCTGCCCCATCCCAACCCCAGGAGAGAGTGAGGTTGGGGGGGGGGCGGGGTCAGAAATTGTAACATCTGAGCTAAGCCTTAAAAAGTGTTTTGTAGGCTGCTTTTCAAATAGAGCCAAAGATGACAACTTTCAGACAGATTTGTGATAAAGCAATACATACAGTAAAATATAATGATGTTCATGGTAAAACCGTGTGTGATGCGAGTGATAAAGAATCTGCCTGCCATGCAGGAGATGTGAGTTCGATCCCTGGGTTGAGAAGATCCCCTGGAGAAGGGAATGGCTACCCACTCAGTATTCTTGCCTGAAGAATCCCCACGGACAGAGGAGCCTAGTGGGCTACCGTCCATGGGGTTGCAAAGAGTCGGACATGACTGAGCGACTAATACCATGCATATGGTAGAATCTAGGTGGTGAGTATTCAGGTGTTCTCTGTAAAATTCTTTCAACCTTGTTATGTGTTTGAAATTTTTCGTAATAACGTATTGCGAGGGGAGAGTGAGGACTTTGTAGCTGACTGCCCAAGTAGCAAATACCCTCTCTGCTCCTTTCTAGTTATGTGACCTTGGACAAGTTACTTAAGCTCTCTGAGCCTGTTTCCTCATTTGTAAAAATGAGGCTAATTATAGAACATATTTTAGGGGGTAAGATAAATACATTTGAAGTACTTTTAGGCAAAGACTTGGGACAGTCACTGATGCACTTAATATCCAACTGATAAATATCATTGTTATTTTCAATTAGAGAGCTTTGTTTGGATGGGCTCTCAGAAGAGGATATTGAATTAGGCAATTAGAAGATTATTAGTGACCTGAAGGAATAATTCTAGGAACATAGTGGGATGGGAGGAGAAGCCAGAGCAGGGGTTTCAGTAGAGAGGAAGGTGGTAGAGAAGTCAAGGCGGTAAGTCTAGACCTAGTTTGCAGAAGGCTTATTAGAAATTCGGGAGAGAACTGGGTAATGGCTTGAGAGGGAAAGGAATTTGGCAGTCAGAGGAGACTTGTTTGTGGGCCGCAGGAAGAGAGAAAAGGGGCAGGAGATAACGAAGGTTATACAAGCGCGGCCTTGCTCCTTAAAGTGTGGTCCCAAGGACCAGCAACAGCTGCATCACCCAGGAGCTTGTTAGAAAAGCAGGATGCTGATGCTTATTAGAGAAGCTCTGCGCTGGCCCACAGATTCAAACGGCAGGATGGGAAGGGCCCTGCCAGGCCATGGCAGGATGCTCAGGTGCCCAGTCACAGCCCAAGTCAGGAGGCAGAGTGAGGAGGCAGAGTCCGTGGGCCAGCCGGGTGTTTTATCACCTTTCCCTGGGGCCTGGGGACCTCAGGTAGAGCCGCCTGGAAGTGTTCTGTTGCCTTTTGCTCTTGTCTGTATGCTCTAACAGAAGTGGGGTGTTGGAAGAGCCATGGGAGCCCACACTGCCTGCCCTGTGCAGTAATAAATCAGGGGACACATACCCACCCGACTTGACACACATTTCTAGAGCGTTTTGAGCATCTAATCCAGAGAACGCTTCCAGGGTTTGCGCCACGTTCATGGTGTCTAATTGAAAAAGAAAACATTAGATGCAAACAGAAAGATTAAGTGTATCGACATGAAGGCGTAGATTTCTAGCATCTGTTGAAAAAAAATCAACTGATCTGGCCGCATGGGACCTGACAGTGATCTGGATCCGCTGGATGTGCTTTCTAGATCACCATAGTCCCTGCTGACCCTTTCAGTCCTGTGTCCCCAGCCTAACTTTTTAAAGCGTTTGAGTTTGTCACCACTGATGTATGTAGCCTCTTACTTTTAGGAAGTGGCCAGTGGCCAGCCACATTAAGGGACTTGCCCAGGGTCATCTGTTTTGTCCACAGGCATGGTCCTGGCTCCGAGTGTAGGTCTCTTACCTCTGTATCTTATAACCCCTCCCTCTGTGGGTTTATAGGCCCTGCCAGCAGAAGTCCACTTCAATCTCTATGAAATCCCATGTCTACTTCAGGGGGCCTTGGTTTGGGCTCTTGGGGGCCTAAACAGTTGCATTAGGAAGTGTGTATATGCCTGTTTTATGACATTCCCACAAACCAAGTTCCCCTTGGTGAGTTGCTCTGAATTTTCTATCCACAAATGTTCCTATACCTTTTCACTCCAAAATTTTACCTGTAGAAAAACCTATTTAATAGGAACTTGACATTTAAAAAATCAACTCAAATCCCACCAGCTTAGTGTAGCAGCTTTCCCTATCTTTCCTTTAAAAAAATGTTTTCAGTCACTGAAAAGCTCTTCTTATTTCACCCTGTGCCACTGACAATGTATTTTAGGTTGACTTCCTGCCTTCACCCTCCTTCCCTCCCCTCTCTTTTTCTTTCCCTTTCCTTCCATCCTTCCCCAGCTGATCACTGCTGAGTAGCACAATGCTTCCATCCTACATTTAGGGTTTATAACACAATGCTTCCATCCCACATTCAGAGTTTATCTCCTGAAGGAGGATACAGTTGCCCGATCCTGCTCAGAAAGCATCCCAGGCCCACCCTTGGAAATGGAGCGCTCTATTCTGCCACCTGGCTTGCCAGATAAGTTCCAGATCCTTGGAGGTAGAGAAGCTCAACATCACGGCTGAGCTGGAAACACCAGCTTTTCCATCTCCTCAAGTGGAACATTTCAGCTGAGGGATCGTGTGTGTGTGTGTGTGTGTGTGTGTGTGTATTGGATATGACTGGACTGATAGAGTTTTAGGCACCAGGAACCCTCTCCCTTTCTAGCCTGGTATAATCAGGTAATTTTCTTTAGATACTTCTGACTCATGTTATCCGTTCCATACAGTCATCTTTACTGTGTATGGCTTTGTTAGAATGTATGTATGTGCTTTTGAAACAGTCATTGAATTATATGCCAGCAGGCATATTTTAGTACAGTCATCATAAAATGCAAATGTTATGCAAACAGTATTTCCCTGGGAAGGCCATGCTATATGTTGCTAGAAACAGCCATTGCTTTTGGTGCTGCAGTAGCTGTGTTACCTTGTGTGAGTTACTTTACTTCTCTGTGCTCAGTTTTCTTTTCTATAAAATAGAGCTGATCATTCCTAACCCTGCTGGGAGGGTTAATTAAAGGAGATACAGTATGTAAGGGCTTCCCTGGTGGCTTGGTGGTAAAGAATCCGCCTGCAGTGCAGGTGTCACAGGAGATATAGGTTCAATCCTTAGGTTGGTAAGATCCCCTGGAGGAGGGCATGGCAACCCACTCCAGTATTCTTGCCTGGAGAATCTTACGGACAGAGGAGCCTGGTGGGCTACAGTCCATGGGGTCTCAAAGAACTAGACACGACTGAAGCGACTTAGTATGCACGCAGGGGCTGTGAAGCACAAGCAAAAAGCCTGGCAGACAGAGCAGAGACTCCACATCCTTCCCTCTTCTTTTCCCTACAAGTTTTCTTTAGAGCTTGAGAACCTGCCAAGGAGTTAATAATCTGTTAACAAACACTTAAGTGTTCCAGGGAAGCTTAGCCTACAAAGGATTGCTTTTCAAGAGGGAAGAATCTTCTTGTAAAGTAAACAGTCAACTCTGATTTAGCTTTTGACTTGGTAGGGCTCCGGTTTAACCTGTTGAGTTTTCTTTGCCTAGTTCTACCCGGAATTCTGGGAACTCTTCTCCAGTTGGGTATGTAGCTTGTGAAGGCCAGCTTTGCTGGGGTCTTCCTAATTTCCTTAGGAATGGACTTTGGACTGGGTCATGATGCTAGTCTCCTCTAGGGGATCCAGATCTGCCTTCCCTTCCTGGTTCAGACATGCTCTGCACCTCCCAAGACTGATTCACTGCCTCCACTTCTTGGGGGTCCTCTGATGAAATTCCACGCATGGTCTAAAATTGAGAATAAAACCATTTGAAAAGCCCTCTCTTCATTCCGGATTCTGGGTCCCCGACGATTTTTCTCTCTGTTGCTGCCAGCTGGGTGAGCTGAGCTCTTTCTCTCCCAACTCTGGTCTTTTTTGTCCTGATTTGCAACCCATGGGATGTATTTAACACTGGAGGGAGGGCAGAAAATTTGGAAACCTAATTCAACCAGCAACCCAGTGTTGCTTGAGTATTGTCTGACATCCTTGTGCCTGACTTTGATGTTAAGCCATAAACTTATGGTATGACTGATTCTAGGTGTTGATGGAAACAATTCAGGCTTCAGGGTTTCTGCAAGTGCAGGAAGCACACAACGGGTGGTTTTGGTACCTTCCAGTGATGCGTAGATAAGACCTTGAATCACCAGGCAGAAGAGAGTCCTTTTTCACTTTTCTTCCAGTCCTGATGATCACACGTAGAGTATCTCGGTTTGGTGTTTTGTTTTTAATATGTATTCATTTATTTAGCTGTGCTGGGTCTTAGCTGTGGCACACGGGGTCCTCGCTCTCCATTTCAGCATGCGGGCTCTTTGGTTGTGGCGTGTGGACTCGCATTTGCAGCATGCGGTTGTAGTTCCCTGACCAGGGATCAAACCTGGGGCCCCCTGCATTGGGAACTCAGAGTCTTAGCCACCTGACCACCAGGGAAGTTTATCACTTTGGTGTTTTGAAAACTTCTCAACACTCCGCCTTGTCCCCTTTGAACAAAGGCATGGCCAGCCTTGGCTGAGAGCCTCTGTCAGCAATGGCATCTGGCTGGAATTTCGTGACCTGGTTTTGTTTTGCATTGTGATTATTTTGAAAGTTATCTTCTATTTTTTCACATGTTATACCAGTTTTTCACATATAGCAGTGTTCTAAGGTTTTATTGAGATATATTTAATTAAAAACATGAGTCTGCTTAAAGAAAAAGCTGAAGAAGCGAATGGTGCAGGTAGCACGTAAATGGGGCAGTGTGTGGTGAGCAGGTGTGAGTAGCTTAGGAGGCACGGACTGAGTCCCTGTCCTGGATTAGCCCCCCGAGCTGCTGACCTCGACTCCATTTTTGACCTCACCATTGACAGATCACATTGGGGTAACTTCCACCAGCCAGATAGTTCCTTGAAGGTGGAGGCACAGTCTTTTTTTTTTTTTTTTTTAATATTTTCTATTTATTTATTTATTTTTGTCTGTGCTGGGTCTGTGTTGCTGCTCAGACTTTTCTCTAGTTACGGAGAGCGGGGAAGCCCAGGCACCATCTTTTGCATCCTTGTCATCCCATGCCCCTCACAGGGACCTCAACACATTATTATTCAACTATTTAACGCAGATAGTGATGGACTTGTGGTGATCCTGGTGCAGCTGAATTCCTAGCGGTCGCTTCTGCCATGGGGAAGGTTGTCCAGAAGTTAAGAGTTGGGCGTTACTACAGATGTCAGAGGATATGCTAGTCCCCCACCCTCCTCAGTGGTCCACACAGCTCTAAGGCTTGCCTTTGTGTGTTACTTCAGCAAGGCACGTGCTGTGTTTGTATGGTTGGGAAGCAGGAACAAGCTTGTGCTAGCTGGTGATGTGGGCATAAAAGTCCTGAGCTGGATGAAGGATGGGTCCCTTGGAGGCAGTGGCATGTTGGTGCTATAAAACATTGAGTGGATCTTCCCAAAAGGGAGGCCTTGTCTGGCTGGCTGTGGCTCTGACTGCATGGCAATTATCTTTGTGGCCTGGGCTCCAGGCTTGGGACAGCTAAAACACTGGGTGTCACTCAGGCTTGATGTCACCGTGATGGTGACACAGTTGGTAATGATCTATCAAAAACTTTGGGTTCCCTGCCTTCTGGGCCTGGCAGGGCCACTGCCTCCCCATGGACAGCATGTGGGGCCCCTTCAAGTGTGCGGGGCTCTGTTTTCTCACTGGCCTTTCAAAGGGATGACGTGCATGTGTGCCAAGTCTCTTCAGTCCAACTCCTTGCAACCCTATGGACTGTAGCCTGCCAGGCTTCTCTGTCCATGGGAGTCTCCAGGCAAGAATACTGGAGTGGGTTTTTATGCCCTCCTCAGGCGATCTTCCTGACCCGTGCGTGGGTCGAACCTGCATCTCTTATGATCCTGTATCAGCCAGGGTTCTTTACCACTGGTGCCACCTGGGAAACTCCAAAGGGACTGGGGACAGACAAATGAGCCTCTTTATTTCCAGCTGTCACCGCTGCTCCTTGATGGGGCATGGGACACCAAGAGTCATCTCCAAAGTCTCTTCCCATTTTAAAGGTTTTTGAATCTGACCCTGGATGACTGGGCTTGAGTTACACTCGTGTGAAATGAGGAAATTAAATCAGGACAACCACTTGCTTTGGATGAATTTCTTGCAGGTATCGTAATACAGTAGGATTAACCAGTGAGCGGGTCATCTTTGTCTTGTTCACCACCATAGGCCCAGCACCTAGCATAGTGGCAATAAAAATAGGTTCATGAAGTGAAAGAACAGGAGGTGATTATGTGAGTTTTGTGAGACGTGGTAAATGAGCCCAAAGGAGGCAATGTCCCTTTGGCTTCTTGGTAAGCTTGACCTCACCCTGGTAACTTGACAAGGGAAAGGGAAAGAGAAAGCAAGAGTGAAGATGAGGCTCTGGGTCTGGAATCCTGCAAGTGGGAGGGGCTGGCTGTGTGCTTTTCCGATCCAAGGTCCCGGCCTCCTAGTCACTGACTGTCTGTTTCCACAGCACAGACTTTGGGGGGAAGCTGCAGGCAGTCTGCAGTTGCTGCTGTATTCATGTTGCAGCTGCTGAGACACCCGTTGGCTGCAGCTGCCCCGGGGCTGAGCCCTCAGCATCTGCTCAGAGGCCTGCAGTGACTGCTGTAGGCTTCAGACTGGCTGGAGCCGAGGTAAACCAGCAGAGGGGTCCCAGGCCTTCCCTCCAGCTTGGAACCCTCCCCACTCCCTGTGCTTACAGCCCCTCTGCTTGAAAAGTCACAAAGGGCCAGGAGCAATCCCTGAGATCCTCTTCTGCTCCCTAGGACTGAAAGAGTATCCCCAGGACCCAGAGGTCGTGAGGTAGAATTATATTTCAGTCATCATGAAAAATTGTAGAATGTCATGCCATCAATAGTTTCCCTTTTAATATTATTTTGGTTGTTTTGCAATCCAAGAATGAGAGCCAATCTATGGTCCCTCCAGTGCTCAGTCTGGGCAGCCGAGACCACCAGGAGGGTGAATGATCAGTTGTTACATCTGCTTGGGAAACGTGCCTTGATACACTGCCTCCAGGAGGGACGCTGGGTTGACTAATGTGAGTTAGAAATTGATCTTATCTCTTGGAACTGGTGCAAGTGCAGAGATGGACAGTGGACGGTTCAGAGGAGGGGGAAGCTGCTGCCTTTAAAAGGAGTAATTCTCTCTGCAGCCCAGAAGGCCAAGATGAAATGTGATCCAAGAGTGTGAAGAGGGCAGAGAGGAGTGGTGACCTGTGAACTGTAATCAAGGCATGTCAGTGGTTCAGCCCTTGACCTTTGTTGGTTAGCATACTCCAGACTTTATCAAAGCCCACTCTGAGCCGGCCCCGATATGAAGGTGCACTGTATTAAGACAGAGATGAGTTAGGTTAAGTGTCTGGTGGGGATTGCACTTGGATGGGCTGGGGAGGCACGTGTGAATGTGATGTTGAGCTCCTGCCTGTATCCTCCATGGTCGTGGCCATCACCTTCGTGAGGTCCTCCTCGACTTCACCTGCAGCAAGTGCCTGCTTGGTTTGTTCTCCGGGGAGTACTGTGCTGACATTCACTAGCTTGAGCTCCCCAGGTGGATGTTCTCAGTGGTGTTGGTAGAACCATATTGTGGCATGGTTGTGAGAAGATGGACTTCTGTTGTGGATAGCGTCCAAACCGTTTGTGCAGAAGGAGGTGGACTGGGATTCAGGGCTCCAGGCTGCTAGGCGTAGCTCTGCCCCACATCTGTTAATGGGACTTAGGAACAAGACTGGCTTATGGCTTCCCTTCATCTAGTCAGTGGGAGAAAGGTTGCCTGGTGTATTGTGCCTGCATACACATGTACATATAAAAATCTTACAAGATATTCTTTAGCTCTGAAAGATATAAACCAATAATAAAAGCATCTTATTTGGGAAAGATCACAAAACAGTTAAAGTTATTAAACAAGTTTCTACTTACTGTGGTACTTTTCAGGGTCCTTAATATAATGACACTAAGAGGTTGGCCAAAAAGAGCTTTGTTTTCCATAAGATGTTATGGAAAAGACTGAATGTGCCTTTTGGCCAATCCAATAATACAGTAAATCACTGCAGTGGGGTACAGTGGGTAGTGATTCACAAATTTAGTTGATCATGGAATACTTGGGTTGTAGAGGAGCCTACTAACTGATGTTCCTTCGCATCTACTTTGGGAACCACTAGTCTAGATAAGTGGTCCTCAATCCATGATGATTTTTACCCCCTAGGGGACTTTTGGTAATGTTTGGAGACATTTTAATTGTCACAACCTAGGAGAGCGGAAGAGTGCTGAAGGCCAGAGATGCTGTTAAACATTCTAAGACGTACAGGACAGATGCCCACATCAAGTTTATCTTGCCAAAACATCATTAGTGCCGAGGTTGAGAAACCCTGGGTGAGATGGTCCCTAAAGTAGCCTTCCCCCTCCCAGCTCTAACTTTTGGGGGAGTGGGCCTTTTGGTGACACCCCGTAACTTGGTGCACCTGTTTACCCAGGGTGATGTCTGGCCCTTTCACGTCATTGCTCTCTGGAAGGC
Organism: Bison bison bison; assembly: GCF_000754665.1. Classification (NCBI taxonomy): domain Eukaryota; kingdom Metazoa; phylum Chordata; class Mammalia; order Artiodactyla; family Bovidae; genus Bison; species Bison bison. The sequence continues at coordinate 4,432,623 of NW_011494601.1, forward strand.
AGGAGAGATGAGGTCATTCTGCTTTATCCTTGTTGATACTTGAACATTCCTGGCTCACAAGCCATGTACCCGTATATCCATAACCGTGGTCTGCATCTCTGGGAGCATGAGGGCTGGTGGCCAGGTGAGCAGAACACAAAGTCTCCCTTTCCTGGGTCTTATTTCCACTCTCAGTGGCCAAGTTGGGGGAGCTCACTCTGCTCTGTTGCCGGAGAGACTTGAATTTCAAAGCCCACACTGCCTGCCAGGAGCCGTTCCCACAGACAGTGCTGAGATTCCAAGAAGACTCTTCAGCTCACAGAGATTCATCATCTTTGTGAAGTTTTAAAATCAGAAATGGGTTTTACAGATACTCGAGATATTTTGGCTTTTTGTGGTTCCTCTTGACCACACCCACTTTTCCAAACACACATTGTCCTCCAGTAACCAAAACACAATAGGTAATGGAAATTTCATCACAGCTGACCCATAGAGACCCAAATGGGCCCAGTGCAATTGTGTCTGAAGCATGGTGCCGTCTTGACTAATTAGCCTTTCACAGAAGTGAATGCTTCCCTGTACAACTTCAGGGAGATCAGCCGGTTGTGGCTCAAGGTAGACTGTTGGTAGTATCTCTTCCTTTTCTGGGCTTCAGAGGCACACATCCTCTAAGGAGTCCCTGCCACCACCGGGCCACATGAGCAGTCCAACTCAAAGTGGAAATACACTTCCTGCCTGCCTCCTACCCCATCAATCCTGTGCTTCTTCTCATCACAGGGTGCCTCGTTATCTTCAGGGGCATGAGCCATTTACCAAGACACTTGTTTCTCCCTGGGAAGGCTGTGTAGGCAAGGATCAGCAGGCTTAGCGAGGCCAGCTCTGTCACTAGTGGTAACTTACAATCGTCTTGAGGAAGCCCTGGTGGAATCTGTCCCCTCTCTTCCATCCTAGGTGGTGGGGTGCATTGTCCTGTGTCCAGAGATGTCAAATGAGTGAAATTAATGCAACAAATTTTACTGGCCACTGGCCCTGGAGTGGGTTGTAGAAAACACATTTTTCAAAAAAACACTCAGTGATGGGTGACTTATTGGATGAATAAGTCCCAGCCTCTTGCTTAATTGGTTCAGACTTTTATTGAGTGTTAACCTTGTGCTAGGGAAGTGCTGCTGTTTATTCTGAAGGCTGCAGAGTCTGCAACTACAAGACACGGAGAAGGGGACGGAAGGCATCGTAAGGTTTTGGGTCAGGTGTCGGGGGGCAGCAAAGATCTCCCGCCACTACAGTCAGCCCCCATTCGGTGTTACAGGTTCTGGCGCTTTGCTGAGTGCTTTCTGTGTCTCAGCTAACCCTCCCAGCTCCCCACCTATTCACCCACTCAGTCACCCACCCTGTCATCCACCCACCCAGCCCGCTGCCAACCCTCCACCCAGCCATCCTCTATCCGCTCTCCCAGCTACCCTTTCAGCCACCTTCTGCAGCGGACATTAACAACTTCCATTTCCAGGTGAGCCAACTGATGCTTATGGGAGGTTAAGAACCACCCAAGTTGTAACCAGACCTCAACTCATTTTTCCAGCACAGTCTGAAGCCACGCTCTTAATTCTGTGCCTCCCACGGGTGCTGATTTGAATTCAGGTCCTTAGCTCCGAGCTCGTACCCAGTCTGCACAACCTCAGTGCTCCAGCCAGGCTCAGGGCTCTGGGGAGGGTCAGAGTGACCACCCAGAGTGTGACAGCACCATGCTGCTTACATGCAGTAGGCAGGGCTTTCCAGCTTCAGGAAGGATTGTTGTGTGCTCAGAAATTACATGTTCACCTGTTAGAACTGAAATAACCTAAGAGGAATTTTTCAGGCCATGGCTACAACCCATAAGTGGATCATAAAATCAATTTAGTGGGTCACAACCAATGCAAAAAAAAAAAAAAGTATATGAAAGTACATCCCGTGTAATAAGGTTAGATGTTGTTCCATGAGCCCTTTGTTGCAGTTACTTATATACTAGATGTGTATGAGTCACAATGGAGAATAAATTTCTTACTGCGGGTGAAGGTTACAAATTTGAAAGCACCACCCAGGAGGGGAGTTGGGCAGGCCGCCAGCTACAGAGACAGGCACGCTGTGTGTGCTCTTTGAATCTCTGCTTGGTGGGTGGGTTGAAGGGGAAAAAGGACACAGCAGGTCTTGGCAGGTCAGTCAGCAAGGTTTGGCTGAGAGCCCACTCTGAACTGGGCTTTGTTGGTGTTTTGGGGGCTTCGTGATGTTAGAGAGGAGGTCCCTGCTGACCTTGAGTTCTTCCTTTCCAGTGCGAGAGAACAGCTCTACCCAGCAAGGTGAGGGGATGTAATAGGCAGTGTCTACAAGAATAATGATGGAGCAGTGCAATGTAGCTGTGGTTAAGAGCATGAACTCCAGGGCAGCTGGCTTAGGTTTAAATCCTAGCTCAACTCTATCTCTTACAGTTCACAGCTTTGGGTAGGTCACTTAATCTCTCTGTGCCTTAGTTTTCTCATCTGTAAAATGGGCGTAAGAACGATACACACTGTGTGAAGTTATTATGAGGATTGAGTTAGTGTTTACAGAATGCTCAGAACAATGCCTGGCCCAGGGCCACCATATATGTATGTGTGTGTTTATTATATCTGGTGGCTCAGATGGTAAAGAATCTGCCTGCAATGTGGGAGACTCAGGTTTGATCCCTGGCTTGGGAAGATCCCCTGGAGAAGGGAATGGCAACCCACTCCAGTATTCTTGCCTGGACAATCCCACGGACAGAGGAGCCTGGCAGGCTACAGTCCGTGGGGTTGCAAAGAGTTGGACATGACTGAGTAGCTGACACTCGTTACATAAAGGTGAGCATATGAGCTTTAACTGAGTGCCTAACAGGAAGCTTTACCAAGGCTTAGAGCAGGCCTGGATGATTATTTTTCTAATATTCTTCTTCCCATCATTCAGTTTAGTTGCTCAGCCGTGTCTGACTCTTTGTGACCCCATGGACTGCAGTGCGCCAGGCTTCCCTCTCCATCACCAACTCCATCATCTTCCCATCGTGGTCATCCATAACTACTGTTTTCTCATCATAAAAATATTCTAGACACTGTGCAGAGTCTCCCATGTATGTCCTTCTGTCCAGGGAAGTGGGGCTTCTTATGTCCATTTCTCAGATGGCGATGTGGCTTGCTTAAAGAGGGGCCAAGCCAGGCCCCAGCCCCTGATGGGTCTGGTTCTGAGACCTGTGCTTTTGAACCAGAGGGCGCATCCTGTCCTTGGCCTGCCGCCTCTGCTTTCTTTGAAGATGTGGCTGGTTTGGTCCTTTCCTGGCCCAGAGAAAAGGGTGCTGTTCTCTCTACTGGGCAGAAGGAGGGTTTTGAAGCTGGCTCTGTGGAATGCCCCAGCCCTCCCTGAGGGGTGACTCACAGAGCCACAGGGAGAGCTGGCTTCCTGATGGTGCTCACAGCTGCTGGAGCCCCCAGACAGCCTTGCTGGGGGCTGTGCTGGGGTCTGAGAGGTATCAGCAGCCTGCTGTTCCCCACACCTGGCTCATCCTCTCTCAGTCTGAGATGCAAGGCCCCGCTTGGGCTGGGAGCCCATGACAGATGCAGTTCCTCTTTGAAGTGCTGGACTGAAGAGACTTCCAAACAGGAAGCGTGGCCCAGCAGAAACCCATGCATTTTTAAAGGCTCTCCTGCCTTTGGAGGAAGGTCCCCGAGAAGGGCTGGAATCATTAGGGTGCTTAGTTATCTGGCTCAGCTCCAGGGAACCCAGGATATCAGTTATGGTCTCAGCAGAAGTCCTGCCACCTGGGCAAAGCTGGAGGGCAGCCCGCCTGCCCCACCAGGGTGCCGGGCCCTCATCTTTTTGATCCCTGACTTATTAATGAGCTTTGATTGCTTGTTGCACGCCTACTGCATATTCACTAGACACAGTGCTGGATATAGATCTATATCTATAACTATAGAATATATAGTCTAAATATATATAAATATATATTTGTGGCATCCCACTCCAGTATTCTTGCATGGAAAATTCCATGGACAGAGAAGCCTGGTGGGCTGCAGTCCATGGAGTCTCAAAGAGTCTGACATAACTGAGCGACTTAGCATAATATAAAATATGTAAACACATAAGAAGGATATATATTATTAATTAATATGTATTATTAATAAATATATGTTGATATATTATTAATATACATTCTTATTAATTCTTACACCCTGGAAGTAGAGGCTGTTTTTATCGTCTAAGAACCTCCTGTGAGCTTTCCTTCTGTGAGTGTTGCAAAGGTAAATTGTTGAATGAATAAATGAACATGGGCCTTCAGTTCTAACCCCTTATGGAGATACAGAAGATCCCTGTGATGAGAGCACATGCCCACTGACAGCCTGTCTGGGCTCCGCTTGGCTGCTTACTGGCTGTGTGACCATAGGCAAGTGTCTTGACTTCTCTGTGCCCCTGGTCCTCATCTGCAGAACGGGAGATATTCGTACTAGTTGTGAGGATGAGAAGGATTACAACCCCCTTGCCAAGCATTTCTTATCATTTTTATCTTACAGCTCAGGAACTTGAGTTTTTGAAGGGTTAAGTAACCTGCTGCAGTTTGTGCGGCAAGTTTAGATTATAAGCAAAGCAAACGAAAGAGGAGACAGGTCTGCAAAGCCGGGTCGGTGTGTCCTCTGTGGCAGCTGCCACTCCTCTGACTAGATTGATTCTCAGCTCCTAAGTCAGAGGCTGAGAGGTTGATGTTCCAAAAGTCCACCCTCCTGGACAGAGACTAACGTGCTGTTCATGGGTTGACTGGACGTTTGAAATGAGATGCTGGCTTTGGAAGGGATGAGGGAGGGAACACTTAACTCCCAGGTTTGGGGAGGGGAGGGATTGTGCTCATCTCAAAGAATCAGACCCCTCTCTTATTTTTCAAGGGCCTTGGGGTGGGGGACAGCATCCTGAAAATCTGACCTGCTGCAGCAGAACTAGGCTTTACAGTCTTTGACCTACCTGTAAAATATCTGAAGGTTTCCAAGTTCACACTGACTCTGTGAGCAGGCAGCCCTGGGTTAGCGTGGACTGGAGAGGCAAGGAACGCATTTGGTTGGTTCTCATTTTTATTCTGTGGTCTCTGATCTTGAGAATACAGAGTCCCTACCCCCTGGCGTCCCCTTTCTCTTCATCAACAGTGACATGCTGTGTCCACATTCCCTTCTTGGCGCCGTCCTAGGGTATCGGGCACACAACAGTGTCTGCCTCTTTTCAGAATAAAAATTATACCCCTTATTTTTCAAAAACAAGAGGGGTATAATTTGTGACTAAAACCAAGGTGCTCAGACTGAAAATATCTGTTGCTTGGATGTTTCTGTGTCGACTGAAAGTGCAAGTGAAGTCGCTTAGTCATGTCCAACTCTTTGGGACCCCATGGACTGTAGCCCGCCAGGCTCCTCTGTCCCTGGGTTTTTCCAGGCAAGAGTACTGGAGTGGGTTGCCATTTCCTTCTCCGGGGGATCTTCCCAAGCCAGGGATCAAACCTGGGTCTCCTACATTGTAGGCAGATGCTTTACCGTCTGAGCCACCAGGGAAGCCCTCAATTAGAGAAGTCATTTCTAGCTCAGATCTGGAGAAGAAACTATTTGTTAGTGAGAAGCCTTTTGTGAGTGTCTTCCAGTGAGAAACGGGACCAGTTGAGCAAGTATGGGCAAAGCCAAGTCTCCTTAATTTATTCATTGACTCTTTTTTTTTTTTTTTTAAGGCTAGAAAACAATCACATACTTTTGGCCAAAACCAGCCCTGGGGCAGGAATCCAACAAAACATCATACTAATTAGATAATCTAATTTCCAGAGAGAGACCCCAGCTCAGACTACTGCCTTGCTAGCAGTGATGCAGAGATGACAAAAGGATCAGTGAACAGAGGCCCATCATTCCCTTGAAGTTCACATGGACCCTCACCAAGGTTAGGGCTTGGCCGGAGCTTCACCTGAGTTTTCTGTGTGTGTGTGGGGGGCGGTATCTGTAATAGTGAGAAATACTATGCTTAGAGGAAAAAGTGCTATAAACTGGATGACTGAAATAAATAGAAATTAACTTTTTCATAGTTCTGGAAACCAGAAGTTCAGAATCAAGGATTTGCAGGTCTGTGTTCCTGAAACCTGTAGAGGAGGCTCTGTCCTCTCTCTCTAGCTTCCAGGGTGGTCATCCATCCTTTACATTCCCTGGCTTGCTGCTGCAACACGCCAGTCTCTGCCTCTATCCTCGGGTGGGCTTCTTCCTGTGTCTCTGTCTTCTTAGGGCCTCCTCCTCCCTGTTTTACTCTCTCCTCCTTCATAAGGATGCACATGATATTGAATTAATGACTCACTTGGTTACATCTCCAAAGACCTTATTTCCAAATAAAGTCATGGTCACAGGTTCTGGGGTTTAGACATAAACATATTTGGAGGGTAATGCAGTGCAACCCATTATGTATAGACGCCTT
>NW_011494601.1:4439241-4439518 GCF_000754665.1 Bison bison bison
AAGAGATGGATCAGGCTTTCTCCTGCCAGTGTGAAGTGAACAAGCTGGGGTTCTCCTGGGAATCAGGTTCCTGGAAGGAGGAGAAAACTGCAGGTAGAGGACTTAAGCTCTGAATGTCCTTTTTTCCAAATCTGTGTTTCCCTAGATGGGTTCTCCAGACTAGCAGCATCTACATCAGCTGAGAACTTGTGGGAAATGTCAGTTCTTAGGCCCCACCCCAGACTTCAGTTCAGTTCAGTCACTCAGTCGTATCTGACTCTCTTTGCACCCCATGGAT
>NW_011494601.1:4439871-4462885 GCF_000754665.1 Bison bison bison
TTTCCACTGTTTCCCCATCTATTTCCCATGAAGCGATGGGACCGGATGCCATGATCTTCGTTTTCTGAATGTTGAGCTTTAAGCCAACTTTTTCACTCTCCACTTTCACTTTCATCAAGAGGCTTTTGAGTTCCTCTTCACTTTCTGCCAACTGAACCAGAAACTCTAGGGTGGGGCTCAGCCACCTCTGTTGGGTGGTTCTGATGCTACAGTTCAAGGGTTATTCTTGTATGTTTTTGTCTTTTGTTCTTACTGCAGTGCTTTCAGATGGGGCTGCCTGTTAATGCTGGAAGATGTTTTGGGTTAAAGTAGATATTAATAGTTTGGAACTTCCTAGTGGTCCAGTGGTTAAGACTTTGCCTTGTAGTGCAGGGGGTGTGGATTTGGCCCCTGGTTGGGAAGCTAACTGATATTGTAACACATTCAATAAATACTTTAAAAATGGACTGTGTTGGGACTTCCCTGGTGGTTCAGTGGTTGAGAATCTGGCTGCCCATGCAGGAGACGTGGGTTTGATCCCTGGTCCTGGAAGATCCCATGTGCTGTGGAGCAACTAAGCCAGCAAGCTGCAGCTACTAAGCCCATGAGCCTAGAGCCTGTGCTCTCTGCAGTGAGAGAAACCTCTCTCATGCTCTCTGCATGAGAGGCCCGCACACCAGAACTAGAGAGTAGCCCCCACTTGCCTCAACTAGAGAAAGCCCATGTGCAGCAATGAAGACCTAGCACAGCCATAAATTAAAAAAAAAAAAAAAAAAAGATTCTCTAAAAAGAATGATTTATGTCAAAAAATATTTTTTTTAATTTTTTCTTAGATAGTAAACTATTTATTTTATATAATATTTATTGGGTATTTATTGTATATGAAACACTATTGTACATCCCTGGTAGAATGCAAAGATGAATAAGGCACAGTTCCTGTTCTCAAGGATTGGATAATGTATGTGGAAGGGGGTGACGGTGGAGACTAGAAGCTAGAAGAGTTTGTTAAATATAGTACTTCAGTCCAGTTCAGTTGCTCAGTCATGTCCAACTCTTTGTGACCCCATAGACTGCAGCGTGCCAGGCTTCCCTGTTCATCACCAACTCCCGAGCCTACTCAAACTCCTCGCATCAGTGATGCCATCATATAGGTGAACCAGCCTCAAAATCTGAAATGTATGTTTTGCTGTGGCAGTGTTGATTTTGTTTTGGTATGGGCCATTGTATAGTTCTATGGTCTAAGTCAAACAAGTTCTGTGACTAGCTCTGAGCTTTTGATATGCTTTATGCACTGAACATTGAAAATTTCCAGGAAAGGAAACAGTAGCATTTTCAAATTTCATTGATAAAAGAAGTCCTTCTGTACGGAGTATCCCATTGGATTGGCATTCTGTAGAGTACGCACTGGGAAACACTGCTCCCGTCCACATATGAAGCCATTCAGCAAACTTTTTATGAATCATCTTCTAAGAACCAGGCCCTGTGTTGGGGGAATAGAGCAGTGAAGACATAGTTTCTCTCTCCATGGAACTGAGAACTTGTGCTGGAGCTGGCAGACTGCAGGCTGTGGGCCAAGCCTGCCCTGCCGTCTGTTTTTTTTAATGGCCTACTAGCTCAGAAAGGTTTTTACATTTTTTTTTTTTGAGCTGAAAAAATTTTTAATAAAGGATATTTTATGAAATGTGAAAATTCTATGAAATTCAAATTTCAGTGTCCATAAATAAAATGTGATTGGAACACAGCCACTCTTGTTTGTCTGTGTTTTATTTCTGACCACTTTTGTTCTGTGATGACAGAGTTGATTAGTTGCCAAAGAGATTTTAGGCTCCTGCAGAGCCTGAAATAGGGCTTCCCAGGTGGTGCAAGAATCCGCTTGCCAATGCAGAAGATGCAGGAGACATAGGTTCAATCCCTGAGTTGGGAAGACCCCCTGGAGAAGGAAATGGCAACCCATTCCAGTATTCTTGCCTGTGAAATCCCATGGATAGAGGAGCCTGGTGGGCTACAGTCCACGGGGTAGCAGAGTCAGACAAGACTGAGCACCCATACGTCCAGAGCCTAAAACATTCGCCAGCTGACCCTTTACAGTTGCCAGCTCCTGCTCTGTGGAAGCACAGAGGCTGTGAGCAAGTATTTGTGGATGCCTTGAATGTTCTGGAGGAGGAGTGAAAGCGCCACGTGATTAAAGAGCTTTCCTCACTCAGTGGAGGTGGGGGGGCCATTAGGGAAGGCTTGCTGGAGAGAGAGCTCATGTCTGAGCGGGAAGCCTAGAATATGACTGGGTGGAGAAGGCTGTTTCAGGGAATGGTACATGCAAATCCATGAGTCATAAAGGAGACCCACTCATGGAAGGAAGGGAAGAAAGTCCAGTATGGCTGGAGAATAAGGAAGGTGAGGGTGAGAATGGTTTCATATGTGGATCAGATATAAGGCAAAACCCAGACATCCAAGAACATCCCTGAGCCATGCTGAGGAAGCTGAACTTGACCCTGAGAGCAGTGGGGAGTCATGGAAGAGTTTAAGCACAGGGATGATAGAAGTGATGTCAACTTTGCGAGATCTCTCTGGCTTAGTGTGGAGGATGGATGGGCTGCTAAGCCCCTTCAGTCGTGTCCGACTCTGTGTGACCCCATAGACGGCAGCCCACCAGGCTCCCCTGTCCCTGGGATTCTCCAGGCAAGAACACTGGAGTGGGTTACCATTTCCTTCTCCAATGCATGAAAGTGAAAAGTGAAAGTGAAATCACTCAGTCGTGTCCGATTCTTAGCGACCCCATGGACTGCAGCCCACCAGGCTCCTCGGCCCATGGGATTTTCCAGGCAAGAGTACTGGAATGGGGTGCCATTGCCTTCTCTGGGAGGATGGATGGGGCACTGGAGCAAAAGCAGATACTTTATTATTAATTATGAAGCCTAGCAGTCTGGGGAGAGAAGGTGTGGGTAGAGGGAAATGCGTGATTGGAGGTGCAGAGGCTTTCTGTGATACTCACCGCCTTCATGCTGGACCCTGGGTGCTTTGTGATGGCCTTCTACACAATGGGCCTGCATCCTCTTAGACCCTGACTTGTCAATGAGCATTGATTGCTTGCTGCACGCACTACATATCCATTAGGCTCAGTGCTAGATGTAGAGATATATTTATCTTTATTTAGAATATAAGTTTTTATAGATGTAGTAATTAATAAGAATATACATATTCATGTTATATATTGATATTTACAGATGTAGGTATGTATTTGTCTAGAATATGTATTTATATTCTATAGATACAAGAATTTATAATCAATATATTTTATAGAATATATTTTAAAGAATGTATAATATATATTTTACAGAATATATATATATTCTGTGAAAGTGAAAATGTTCGTTGCTCGGTCATGTCCAACTCTTTGGAATCCCATGGACTGTAGCAAGACTGCTCTGTCTGTGGGATTTCTTAGGCAAGACTACTGGAATGGGTTGCCATTTCCTTCTCCAGGGGATCTTCCTGACCCGAGGATCAAATCTGGGTCAGCCACAGTGTAGGCAGATTATTTACTTTCTGAGCCACCAGGTATGTGCTCCCATATATATTCTATAGATATGAAAATTAATAAGCCAGGTTTCTGACCTCAGGATTCTTAATTGGAAGGGATGATGGATGCTTGAACATATCGAGGGCTGATAACCAGAGGAACAAATAGTACTGTGAGGGGACAGAGAGTAAGGTTTGAGTGAATATCATTGAGAGGTGTTAATTCTTATTAAGAGATCTGGAGAGGCTTCATGGTGGAGGTGCCTTTAAACAGTTTTGAATAATGTCCTGCATTTGGAAAGAACTGTAATTAGTCCAAGAGGACCAAAACAATGGACTTGTGACAGTATGAGGTATTTATACAGCAAAGGGCTCAGGAAGCAGTGTGGCTGGAGTGAGTGAGTGGAAGCTTATGGAAGGTGAAGAGGGGGTCCTGAGGCTCCTGATCTGGCATGGGACTTGACCTAGTCTTCTGACTGATTTAATGTTCTTGCCACTTTAATCAAGGCTGTGCTGAGACCATGAGCAACTCTCAGGAGTAAATCTGCAGGGCAAGAGAAGACTCTCTTTCTCTGATGGCAAGGGGTCCTGCCTACCTCATTTCATGACCTCCTGAGGCAAGTATAAACAATAAAACACACCCCCTCCCCATTGCCTTGTTTATAGGCTCAGACCCTGTATCCAACAGCAGACTGTTGTATTATCAAGTCCTCTGGGGTTCCTAGCCCATTCATCCCATGGCTGTGTGTTTCTGACTTCTGCTTTGACTTTGACATTCTTCTTCTGGGTGGTGCCTGCCCCTCAAAACTGTGAGGGTTTTTTTCCCCAAAACAAATAACTTTTTACTGAAGTATGGTTGATTTACGATGCTGTATTTGTTTCAGGGGCTTCCCAGGTGGCTCAGTGGTAACGAATCTGTCTGCCAATGCAGGAGATGCAAGAGGTGCAGGTTTGATCCCTGGGTCAGAGAGATCCCCTGGAGAAGGGAATGGCAACCCACTCTAGTATTCTTGCCTGAAAAATTCCATGGACAGAGGAGCCTGGTGGGCTGCAGTCTACGGGACGGCAAAGAGTCGGACACGACTGAGCGTGCATGGATTAGTTTCAGATGTTTAGCAAAGTGATTCAGTTACAGACATTCACAAGTGCATGTCTATTCATTTTCAGATGGTTTATTATAAGATATTAAACGTAGTTCCCTGTGCTGCACAGTAGATCATTGTTGTTTGTTTTATATGTAGTAATGTGTGTATATATTAATCCCAAGCTCCTAATTTATTCTCCTCTTTCCCCTTTGATAACCATAAGTTTGTCTTCTATGTCTGTGAGTCTTTTTCTGTTTTGTACATTCACTTGTATATATATTTTTAGAATCCACATATGAGTGATATCATATTTGTCTTTCTCTGTCTGACTTCAGTTAGTGTGATAATCTCTAGTTCTGTTCATGTTGCTGCAGATGGAGTCACTTCATTCTTTTTTATGGCTGATTAATGTTCCATGTCCGTTATCCATTCATCCACCGATGGACATGTAGGTTGCTTCCATGTCTTGGCTGTTGTAAATAGTACTGCTGTGTACATGGAGGTGCATGTATCTTTTTGAGTTAGAGTTTTCATCTTTCCTGGATATACGCCCAGGAGTGGAATTGCCAGATCATATGGCAACTGGAAGTTTTTTTTTTTTAAGAAACCGCTATACAGTTATTTATAGTGGCTGCACTGATTCATATTTCTACCAACAGTAGGAGGGTTCCCTTTTCTCTACACCCTCTCCAACATTTATTATTTTAGACTTTTTGATCATAGCCATTCTGACCAGTGTGAAGTGATACCTCATTGTGTGTGTGTGTGTGTGTGTTTTTTATCATTTTTCTAATAATTAGTGATGTTGAGCATCTCTTGATGTGCCTGTTGACCATCTGAATGTCTTCTTTGGAGAAATGTCTATTTAGGCTTCTGCTCATTTTGGGGATTGATTTGTTTGTTTTTTTGATATTGAGATGTATGAGCTATTTATATGTTTTGGAAATTAATTGATTCTTGGTCGCATCACTTGCAAATATTTTCTCAAATGATGCAACCGGCAGGGCTTTTAATGAGGTTTTTCTTGGTTCTTGGCCCTGTTTTCAGGGCTGTGACACAGGGTTACTTGCAGTTTGAGTCTCGAGTCTCTGTCATGTCCCATAAGATACTTAATAAAGGTGGGTGATGATGGCAGGCCCCTTAAAAACAGTTTGGCTGATTTATTTTTAGATGTCTTTTCAAAATTGTGAAATGAAACAAATATACAGAAAAGTGTATAAAATACGAAAGTACAACAAAAAAGTGAATGATCATGAGACAATCCATGTAACCAACCAGGTCAAGGAATAGAATGCTGCCGGGGTCCCCAGGAGCTTCTGCGCATGTCCCTTCTCCTTACCTGGCTTCTCACCTCTGATGCATCAGTGCCGAGGAATGCTAGTAACAACTCTGTCTGTCCAGCTTCCAGTCAGAAAAGCAGCTGCAGAAGGAGAAGAAAAACAGAACCTTGGTATTCAGGCAACAATCTGACCTTTCTTCAGAGCAGCCCACACAGAGGAGGTCTGGTCTCCGTGAGTTCCAGGGGCCAGGCTGACAGTTGTTATGGAAACATGGGGCTCACAGGATGGTGGCTCAGGTGATGGCCACAGCACTCAGCCAGGGGCTCCCATGCTGTAGGGCTCTTGTCTCATTGCAGTTTTTATGTACTTCTAACAAGAAGCTCCTGAGATTTAAAAGAAGATTCCTCTCTCGTGTTAGCTTCCTCCCAGCATCCTCCTGATCCAGCCACACTTCATTATTGCAGATGGAGCACTACAGGAGGAAGAGAATGCTGCTGTTGATCCAGGGGAGACTGTGGGTCCTTAGGCGAGAATGTGGCAGAACTAAGAGTTCAGTAATCATTCATTAGCAAATGTGATGTGCAGGTTTCAGACAGCTTTGCAAGCTGGTTTTTCTAACAATTGTCTTGGGCCCCTCTCTGATTAGAGTTTGTGTTTGTGGAAGGATGCCCATCTGAACAGGCATAAGGGGAAAAGCAATCTCCATCGGAAGAGAAGGCTGAAAGGCTTCTAGGAGAACGGTGTGTGTGCCTTTTGAGATTTCAGTTCTTGAATCACTCACCCCAGTAGCTCTTCAATATTTATAATGGGTGCACTGCAATTAGATTTGCAAATTCAGAAAATTGGGGGGTGGGGAGGGCTCCTGTGGGGAGGGAGGCCCCTGTGTTTGCAAGTACGTGGGTTGCATGCACTTTGCTTTGGCTTCCTGTGGACTCTATTTCTGACTTCATCTTTGGGCTGGACCTGCTTCTTTGTCAAGTGTGCCCTCCTGACCGAGGTCTGGAGACAGGGGAAGGGTGTGGGTGCCCCGGGGGCAGCGAGCCGCCACGTCCAGACGCTCGGTGTGCTCTGTCTGGGCGGAAAACCTCATCTGAAGCCAGACTGAATCACACCAGTTTCTAAGACATTCTTCAACCATGTTAGGCAAAAGAGTCCCCCACTGACAAGCCGGGATAGAAGGAAACCTGATATAATTTTGGAAAAACCTTCTTCGAGAAAGAAGGTTCTCACAGCTGCTGAGCCTCTCCCCGACGTCCAGGGTTGGAGGGGTCCCAGGCCACAGGGAGGAGATTGATGGGTCCAGGGGTACCAAGTGGAGAGTGGAGGCTTTGCAGGGCTGGGGTGCTGGTCATTCCCAACTCGCAGTAGGAGAAGGAGAAGCAGTTGTCAAAACACAGTAGAAATAGAAGAACCCTCCCCTCTCCCCCGGCTGTTGAATTATTGTTATTATTTCACATTAACAGCCAGGCCAGACTCTCTTGCATTTGGCTGCTGTGTGGGAAATCCAGATCCAGGCTAGGGTTGTGGGAACCCAGAAGCATAGGAGGCTGGAGTTTCAGAGCCCAGCCAGGCTTCCGAGGCGGGTGCAAGCTCAGAGCACAGGGAGACAGGCCTCTCTGCAGACCCCCAGCAATCTGCTCTTGGGTCCTCACACTGTTAACATCACTGGGTCCTGAGTGTATCTGTATGCCTGATCACCTGGCCATCCCTCTGCCTCCTGAGGTCTCTCTGACTTGCTGGGCCTTGGTTTCCTGAATGGGGGTCATGTTTCCCATTGGGAAAGGCTCTGGGGCAGGGGGAGTGGCCTTTATTGCAACAGCTCTTTTGACCTGAAGCCAAACCCTATCCAAGTTCAGCAAACGGAAGAGGTAGAAAAATATTCAGTCGGTGAGGTCTATAGGCACATATTGGGTTAGGTCCTAAATTGTGGTGGAAATTTTCCTGGAACGGGGCAGATCCTTTTGTAAACAAGAACATTCATCTTTTTTTGACTGACGTGCCTAGTGAAGCATGTGCCTCTCAGAAGCCCCATGACATGTATTCTTGTTTGGGATTCGGTGTTTGTATTTGAAAATGTAGCTGCTCGGAGGAACATCAGTATGGGAGCCAGCAGTCCTGTTCAAGCTTCAAGTCATGGAAACTGACCTGGTTGGGCCAGGATGTCAGTGGTGCCCGGGGAAGGGCCTGCTTTTCCAACGCCTCCTAAGCCGTGTTTTACTTTACTCATTCAGTGTGCATACTTGCTCATCACTTGCTGTATGCCACACACTCTGGATATCTTAAAAAATGGACCTTGACTTCAAGGATCTTTCAGGCTAATTGGGGCATTCTGACATGCATGGATGAGAAGACAGCTAAGGCTGCCAGCCAGGGCCCGTGCGGTGTTGAGAGAGAGTGGATTGTGGGCACTGGGGTTAGGACATGGAGGGCTGTCTGTCATCCGGAGATGGCACCACGGGGCTCCTGGGGCTTGATGGAGCAGAATGAAGATGGGTGGAGAGAAATGCAGAGGGCATTCCTGGGATGGGAATAGCTGTAGAGGTCACGAGGACTGAGTCCTCCCAGAGAAAGCTGGTGGGGGAGTGGGCTTAGTTAGGAGTGGGAGGGCAGCCGGCAGGCCTGAAGACTGGGTCTTGGGGATATGGAAGGAGCAGATTTGGCCAAGGCAGTTCCCTCCTGGAGCTTACCCTCTAGTGGAGATGGGTGGGAGCTTACCCTGTCATGGAAACTGAAGGGGAGTAAGTGCCCCGGGTATAAGGTTGGGCAGTGGTAATGGCTATGAGGAACAATGCTGCAAACTTAAGGGGATGAAAGGAATTGGCTTCCCTTGGCATTCCCAGGGACTTTGCTCACCAGTCATTCACCTTTTTCCTCCACGTTGCTTTTGTCTGTTGACTTGAGGGCATTGTTCAACCAGCCATCAGCAATTCATCCCACTTGCTCTCTGATGGTAAATACTTTCTTTCCAGATGCCTTTTGAATGATGGTTTGGGGCCACAGAAACAGTGTCCCTGTTTCCAGGGAGATTGTTTAGGTTCTGCGTGTTTCCTGCTGTGGAAGCAGGGGGGGGGGATGCTAAACTCAGAGTGGGGCTGGGAACTCAGGACTCCATGGTAGGGCCCTGAGCCCTGAATACTGATGCAGTCCCTTCCCTCCGCTCTCGGGACCTGCTCCAGCTGAGCTGTTAGAGCCCTGAGGGACCTCATCTCCATCCCTTGGGTCCGATCTCTCCTGGCCCCAAGGCTGTCCCTGTATGGTGTGACAGACACACCCTGGGTTCCTGGTCACTATGACCTCTCTGGACCTGAATTTCCCATCTGTAGCATGAAGACTAGGGGAGTGGTCCATAGTTTCCATTGGGTACTCAATAAACTTTAAAAATCATAGAGCATTTCAGAGGGTTGCCAGCTTTTTATTTTTCAAGCAAGAAAGAACCTGTCAAATGCCAGCTCTAGATTGTCATTTCATTCAAAGGGCATGTTAATACCCAAGCAAGGAGTGATGACATGTCAGAGAAAAGGATATTTCTCCCCTGGGGAGGAGTGTTGGGTGTTTTTCACTGGCACACACACACACATTACACTGAGCTCCTGCTTTCCACTTTAAACTCCATCGCAGTGCAGCACTGCTCTGTGGCCCAGTGGGTGGGGACCACGGGACCAGAGCGCCGGAGAGCCAGCCTCGCAGGATGCTTTGCTGTGGGGAGCCAGATCCTCTTCCTGATGTTCAGTCTGCCACGGGCTCCCTTCCTTCCTCTACTTTGCACCTCTTGACCCTTCCACTGTCTCTCTCAGCAACTCCTCTCTCAAAGTGGGGATACTCCAAACTGCCCTGGGCTGCTTTTCAGGAGCTGGGAGAGGTGGAAGAGAGGAGGAGCCCATGACCTCCCTAACCAGATGATCTGGTCCTTCAGATGTCAAAACTCCACACCTTTGGATGGGATTCAGTTGTTTCCCAATCAAGTTCACATTCTTGTTTTTATTCCATTTGCCTTTTTTCTACTCACATGGGTCATAAAAGTTAACTGGGCTATGATATGGAGATTTCTGCCTTCTTTTGTGAAAATGAAGGTTTTGGATTTCCTCTGGGTCTTAGTTATCCTTATCCAGTCTGTTTTGACTAGAAACAAAGCTGGCCTTTACTTTGGTGAAGAAGACAGAGATGGGGTTTATTGTCTAGAAAAATCTGGATTCCCATCCTGATGGGCCCTCTGTTAGCTATGGAACCTTGGGCAGGTCATTGTCCAAGGTCACACAAGTGCATACTCTGGCACTTAGTCGATAAAACTGTTCACTGCGTTCTCACCACCTACTTTGCATTCATCATCACAGTTGATCCTTGTAGATATTCTCTGAAGAAGGTGTTTGTACACCTGTTGTTCAGTTAAGGACACTGATGCTGGATAAAGTGGAGTGACTTGTACTGGGTTGTATAGCTGATATGAGGGGAAGTCAGGAAGTGGATTCTGGGCACAAGGATCCCCTGTGCCTGCCACCCTTTTTATGCTGTGTCTTAGCCATGGGGGGGTGGGTCTACTCAGTCTTTTAAGTGAACAAGCTGTGTTTCCTTGAAGAAGTTTCTACCCTTCTATGACCCTAGGCTTCTTTCTAAAGGGAAGGAACCAGCCTTATACATGTTCTCAGGTCCCTTACGGCTCTGACATCTACAGATCTAGACTCTGAGATGCACTTCATTAAAAAAAGAAACACATGTTTTGAAGGGGTTTGAGTGCTCTCCATGAAACAAGAAGTCCCTCTGGATTGCCTTCCCATACAGTGCCAGATTCTTCCTACGGGGAAAAGGGATTTGTACTGAGCATATAGGCCTCGGTGGGATTTATAAGACTGTACTAACCACAGCCCTGCAGACAGCCTTAGTGCCTCAGTTGCTTATCTTTAGAATGGGCATAATGGTGCCTAACTTACAGTCTTGTTAACAGGATTCACCAAGCGAATACAAGGCATTCAGAAAATTGTGTATCTATTATCAATCTTTCTGAGTATCTGGTCCTGCCTCAGACCTGCCTTCTCTGGTTACAAGCGATTCCTCAACTGGAAAACAAGTGTGATCTTTGTCTTCTGACTTGAGCCCCTGTGGTGGTTTTCTTGTGCCTGTGGTTCCTGAGTCCTTCTCCCAGGACAGGGCAGGCTGCCCTCAGACTGGTATGGTAGCTCAACCGCCGTGTCTTTGCATGTGAGCAGGCTGTTGTGGGCTCAGCCCGGCCGCTCTGGCTGAGAGGTCAGAGCTGAGGTCTCTACTAATCCAATTCCAAGTCTCTGAGGTCCAGAGAGTGAACTCTGGACTGTCACTTCTCTGTCCCCATTTTGTTAAACTGATTGATTGAGAAGGAGATCGTTATTTTGCAAACATGGTGTATAGGCTGAGATGGATGCATCAGTCTTGAAAGTTCAGGGTTGACTCATTAATTTTAAGCAACAAGTGTGGCACGTCTCACCATGGGATGTAGTGTCTAATGGGTCACTCTATTCCCTAACTGGCACCCTCTCCCGTAGACCATTTTTCCAACACCCTATCCATACATGGCTGATTATAACCAGATGTCTGTACTACACAATTCTGTTGTTTATAAGCCATAGGGTATAAGGCAGTTGTTTCAATGCTAGTAATAAGCAGCATTCTCTAAGGAGATTCCATCTCTTCTTGGTACATTTTGCCTATCCTGAGGCAGCAAGGAAGAGGGAAAAAACATGGCCTTTGGTGTTAGAATAGACTGGATTTAAATTTCACCTCTGCCACTAAAAAGATGAGTGTTCTTGAAAATTACCCATCCTCTGTGAGCCTCATAACATTCCTACCTTGCAGGATTGTTGTGAGGATTAAATAAGATGGTCTAAGACTGCCAAGGAGAGAACATGGCTGGTAGAGAAAAGAAGAAGTCAAGGATTTCCTAATAGTCAGTTGACTCTCTCAGTCCCCAGGCGACAGGTGGGCGGTGCTGAACGTGAGAAGAGCCAGTAAGGACCCCAGTGCTTCCCCAGCATCTCACGCTGCTGGGACACGGGGAAGCGCAGGACTCACGGTCCAGAGGCCAAGGTCAGGCGGTTTCAGAGATGGACAGAACCTTGGGGAGTGTTTCCATGGCCCCTTTGAATTGGAAGCAAGGAAGCCTGAGGCACAAAAATGGTAAGCGACTTGTTAAAGAGCACCCGGCCCTTTTCTGCTGTCACCCTTTCCCTTCCGTGACCACCTATGTCTTCACACACTGCGCAGGTGGACTCCTAGGAGTGTGAATCTGGACAGGGTACCTGGGAAGCCAGAGCTAAAAATGCCCGTGACGATGAGTTAACTTAGAACCAGCAGAGAGACCCAGGCAATGCGATGGTTTTCTGACATCCCAGAGCAACTGGCCTTGTCCGAACTTCTTTTTAAGCTCCTGAAGCCTGTTTCTGTGGACATGCTGCTCCTTCCCTGGATATGTAACCTGTCGTTAACAGACACAATAGCTGCTGCATGGATTGAAGGTGGAAGTGTTAGTCTCTGAGTCATGTCTGACTCTCTGCGACCCCATGAACTGCAGCCAGGCTCCTCATGGGATTTCTCAGCAAGAGTACTGTAGTGGGTTGTCATTCCCTTCTCCAGGGGATTGTCCTGATCCAGGGGTCAAACCTGGGTCTCCTGCATTGCAGGAAGATTCTTTACTGTCTGGCACAAATGTGGTGCCCCATATACATCTGGGTCCTGGGGGGCTGATGAGGCTACAAGGTGCAGGGGAGCTCCCTCCTACCCGGGGCAGGTTGGATGATTAGGACTTCCCAAGGGCAGAAACCAATCCTGCCTCGTCTCTACCCCCACCTGCCCAGTCTCAGGTGCCCACCTCCTTCCTCCTCTCTCTTTGCAAAACCCTATGAAAATCCGAGCTGGTGGTGCCCACGTTATGCTTTATTTGCTTGAGCTGCTCGAGGTATTCAGCCTAATCCCTAATACGCAGGATTATTGGTACCTGGGAGAATCCTGCGGCTGGGCCACCCTTCTAGAATGTGAAGGAGGCTGTAGGGGGCAGCAGGAGAGGGTGGGAGACAATTTCCTCTTGAGCTGTTTGGAAGAAGTGGGAGTGGCTGGAGGGCAGATCTCCAGCCTTTAGGCCTGGTGAAGACCTGTGGCAGAGGGACGGGATGATAGTCTGTGAGGGTGTCCTGGAGCCCTGTGGGTTTATAGGTGTGGATGTTCAGGCATTTCTGGGTCTTGGGCCAGGCTGTGGCACAGGATGTCAGCACATTGACCATGAAACAGAGCATCTTATAAAAGCTAAAATGGGCCTATGGGTTTTTACTCAGTAGATTTCAAACTTCTTTTTCTGCAGAAAACCCCTTCACTCAAGTGCAGTCTAGCCCAGAACCTTAATAGGTGAAAATGCTCAATGTCATGGTGATTTGATTTTCACAAGGCCTGGGGGCCTTGCCTTCTTGGCTGCCTCTTGCCAACCCCCTAAGGTACCTGATCAAACACACAATGCTGGCCTTTAGGGGACAGAAAAGTGTGGATCTAACCTACCGCTCCCCATCGTCTCCCAGATGGGGACTCTGTTTACTTTGCTTAGAGAGGTTGGGTGGCTGGTCAAGGCCACACCTCCTGTGCCTGGCGAAGCCAGGGCTAGAATACAGGCTTCCTAACTCATATCCCAGAGCCCTTGGCCTTGCTGTGCTGTGCTTAGTTGCTCAGTCGTGTCCGATTCTTTGTGACCCCATGGACTGTAGCCCTCCAGGCTCCTCTGTCCATGGGGATTCTCCAGGCAAGAATATTGGAGTGGGTTGCCATGCCCTCCTCCAGGGGATCTTCCCAACCCAGGTCTCCCGCACTGCAGGTGGATTCTTTACTGTCTGAGCCTTGCTACCATCCCTCTGACAGGAGACAAGGATTTCTGGATTCCTACTTTGTGCTCAGCTGAGGGCAGCTGCCTGCCAGGCTGCTGGCTCAGTTTACCTTTGTGAGAGAGGGCATGGAGGGGCAGAGGACTGCTGCTGGGGAAGAGTGAGGGCGGGGGTTCCAGGCAGACTGAAGCAGGATCCATCAATGCAGGCTCAGGAGAAATGGCTTTCTGATGTCGGCCAGGGAAATGCGAGGATGAAGTGGGATTATGAGACGTGAGGGGAGGGCAGATGGAGGTTTCTGGGTCCTCCCTTCCACCACAGCCTTCTGGATGTTGAGCACCCAGGAAGTACTCCATATCACCAGCCCTGGACAGAGAGAGGTCCAGAATGGGACTCCCAGGGATGGGAAGTGCTCTGGTCCTGGACAATGCCCCGCCCCAGAGGCTCTCCAGGCCTGGCAGCATCAGGCCAGGTTGCCCTATTAGGGATGCAGACTGCACAAGAGAAGGTGTCTCCTCCTCTGGCAGCATTTGCATAGATAACCTCAGTGCTCAGCAGGAGGGCTTGCAACCTGTCAACTCAGCCACCTTCATTTCCCATCTGACACTCTGCTCCATGAAGGGTGATTTAGGGTTCCAAGCTGGTTCTTGGCCAAGAAAGGAACCATGTTCCTCTGTTCTTGATTTAACCGTCCTCTTAAGGCACAGGAGCCTTGAAGAAGGGTCTCTGTGGTACACGCAGTACCCAGACGTCAGCCAAACTGAGTGTTCTGATGGTAAGAAACCTCTCCTGGGCCCTTCACAACAGTCCGTAATCCTTCCGCACACATTATCCTTGAGAGGAAGTTAGCTCAGGTGCTTGTCTCTCTTTGGTGTCAGACAGCTGGGTTTAAATTCCGACTGTATCTTCCCGGGCCAGCTGATTAAGCCCTTGTCTGCAAATGAGTGCGTTGAAACCTGCCTTGTAGAGTCATGGTGATGATGTTTAGAAACAGTGGTATTGTTTCTGAGTATTATCATCCTTACTTACTAGTAATATTATTTGTTCTAGATATTGTGCTTGCTGATGACTGACATCCCATCTGCTACAGCTCTCCCTGTCTCCTTCATTTATCTCCTTCTGGCCTCCTTCCCTCCTTCCCTCCCCTCTCCCTTCAGCCTTCCTTCCTACCTTTCACCAAGGTGCATCAAGTGCTTACTTACTGAGCTTATAATGTTCCATTGTTGAGGACACAGCCGTGAACAAAAGAGACAGAAATGCTTCCCTCATGGAGCTTGTAAGCAAGTCATGATTGCAGTGTGCCAGCTACCAGATGGTGGAGGAAATCCTCGGGAAGGCAAGGGCCGTAGATGGGGGTGATGGAGTAGGGGACTGGGGGGGGTGTCACCTTCAAGGGGGTGGCAAGAGAGTTCTCAGTGATGGGTTGGAGATTTGAATGAATAATAAGGGAGGGAGCAGCCGTGGCTATCTGGGGTGGGTGTTGGGAGTCAGCCGTGCCATCAGCCCCAGCTGGTAGTGGGCCTAGAACCTTCTGCCAGCACAAAGAGGCCAGTGAAGCTGAGCGAGCGAGGGGGTGAGTGGGAGGCTTGTAGGATGATGGCAGAAGCGGGCCAGATCGGGTGGGTTGGACTGTGTGACGTCTCTGACTTGTCCTCTGAGTGGGATGAGAAGGACTTACATTTTGAAGCATAGCTTTTCTCCCTGACGATCACTGCTTAAACAACTTCCTAGATCCAACTGAAATGTTAACTAAACCCAAGACAGACTTGGAGCTTTGCAGGGGGTAGGTGGCCTCAGCGGGGATGAGCAAGGGGACTCTGGAATCTTCCTCCCTCCCCGAGGCAGTCAGCCAGCAGGTGTGGTGCCCAGGGTGGCCTTGGCACCTGGCACCTAGAGGTGATTGAGTCCAGCTAAGCAGAAGCAGGTGTGGCCGAGGCTCCCAGGGAGGGTGTGGCCAGCACAGCAGGCCAGCTGGCAGGACCTGTCAGTGCCAACATCCTGTTTGTGCCCAGGGAGATAACCAGGCCCTGCTCATGATAGGCGGGTATCTGAGAGTTGAGCCTTGATGCCATCCTTGCCCGCCCTTCATAAAAAAGATGAAGGTACTTTCAGAAAGTGCTGGATGCCGCCTGACCAGATTATATGGCAGGACACATCCGTGTTTACAGAAGGGGTTTTGAGAAATGAAATGGCTTGTCCAAGGCCATCCAGAAAAGCTGGACTTGAGGATCTTTTGACGCTCAGAGCTCTTCTTACCACACAGAAGACTCAAGGCTCCCAGTATACTGGGTCCAATGTGGGAAGGATGAGAGAGAGACAACCGGGACCAGAGGACCAGAAGCAGTGGGGTCCTGGGATTAGCTCAGGCCTGCTGTCCCTTGCTGGGCCTGGGCAACTCCCACTGCTGGGGAAAGCTGAGCCCCTTGAAGATGAGAAGCGTTGCCCTGTGGGGCCCCCACATCAGACTAGGTGGAGATTTCTGCAGTCCTAGGAACACGAGGACTCCAGATTGCAGGCTGGCAGGGCAAGGATCTGCTTGGGAGTGCTGGGTTCCCTGGGCTAGATGCGGCAGAATCATCCTGTCAGGAGCAACAAGAGGGAAGGGAAATAGAGCTAGCTGCGGGGTGTGTCTTGGCTCGGTGGATACGGAGTGGGGCAGGGTGGCACTGGGCAACTGGGCCTGTGGACCATCCCCACCCCCCAGGCACTCTGTGTTCTCATCCATTCCATGACGGGGTTGGCATCCAAAGGCACGGCTGAGGTCCCTTGTCAGGCTTTGGTCTTTGACCTGATGGTTTGCGGGAAATGCCCGATCATCTAACAGATACGTGCTTTGGACAGTGAATATTGTGCGGGTGACTGTGGTCCAGTCAGGCTGTTGGCCGCAGGGGGCATAGGAGGGGTGAGGCCGTGTGCCCAGGCCCAGGCCATGAGAGCTGAGAGCTGCCTGTGTGGGCGTGTGATGGCAGGGGGCTGCCAGCTACTCTGTTCCCCAGGGTCCCTCCAGCCTCCTGGAGGCAGCCTGCCCTGTCCTTTAGTCCAGGCACTGAGATTAGAACTGCCCTATGTTGCCCCCAGAAGCTGTGGCTTCTTTTACACAAGACTCTGGTGGGAGAAAGGGCAAAAAGGAGCCCCTTCCTTGGGTCGGTGGGGGGTGTGTGGCTGTGGCCTGACCTCCACCTTCCAGGACACCCCCAGGAACCACCTGGTCTTTTTTTTTTTTTTTGCTTCTCCTTCCTCCTGTTTCTCTCTTCCCACCAAGGCACCCTTTTCTTCATTCTAGAAAATCTCATGATCTTTCTGAGGCTAGGGTAGTTGGAGCCTGTAGCTGGCGGAGTTCTCTCTCTTACACACACATTCACCACCCCTATCATACTCCACCCCACCTCACCATGATTTCTTGGAGGGGGAGCAGGGATCAGGGCCAGCTCACTCCTGACACCAGGGGGAGCCTGTCTGGCCCAGCTTGAGTCCTCCTAGCAGAGGGACTGGGTCCTTCTCTGCAGTGGCAGGTGGAAGGTGTGAGGATGGAAGGACACCCACTCTGCCGTTCAGATCAAAGCCCCATTCCCTGTCGTGGAGCACAGGAGAGAGAGCAGTGTCCTGGAACCCAGGGGCCCGCCTCTCTCTGGTCCTCAGTTTCCTCATCACAAGGGCGGTTGATCTAACGGAGCATAGAGGGATCTGAGAGGTCACTGGGTCCGGGGCTGCCTGTGTAGGAATCTGGGCTTCCGCTGTCCCGGGGGAGTGCCACACAGCTCTTTCTGGAACCTCCACAAGTTGGGTGCCTTATCTCCTGGGGGCTCATTTCCTAGTTCAAGCCTCATAGCTGTTAGAACCTATACTGGTTTATCTTCTGTAATTATTAAGTTTTCACTACGGTCTGGTGTCCCTCCCAGGGCCTCCAGTTGATGCTTTAGTTTTGAGTGCACTGAATACCCTTGGAGCCAGCCTGTCCCGTCAGCGGGTGCTCAGCCACGCCAGCTGTAACTACCACACCCCTAGCCCTGTTCTAATTGCTGTGCACTGCTTATCTCACATAAGCTTTGCCGCCGCCTTCCTGGGGTCTGCCGGCCAGTCCCCATTTTACATGGAGGAAGGCTGAGACTTGTGGGCTAACATGCCCGAGGTAGCCAGCTTTATGTGGCAGAGCAGACCTAAGTCCAGATGGGTTTGCTGGAGTTCTCAGGCTCTGTGACCCTTCCCTTGATAAATACCTGCTCTCCGTTGGCCTGTCTGTAAAATGGGGATAATTTCACCTGCCAGGTCTAAGGAAGATAATGCAGAGAAGACACTTAATTTTTAGTTTCCGGCACCCAGCTCTGGCTTGATGAATGATGGTCAATCACTATTGTATTGGACTCTGCTCCTTACCATTCCGCTCCCCCCAACTCCCACCCCTATACGTACCCAACAAGGCCACTTCTCTGGGCCCCTGCCCCCTTTCTCTGGAGCAGGGATTATACCTGCTCTTGAAGCTTTGGCCAGAGTGAGGTCAGAGGTGCAGAAGGACTTTCCCTTCAGGCCAAGGACACTAACCTGGTGGCCTAGCATCAGACTTTGTGGTGTTCCCATCTCCCTGCTCCCCCAACCATCGCCCCCTCAAGTCCTGTCTCCCACACGTAATTATGCTCACAACATGTAGTGTAAGCAAGTAATAATGAGACTATTATCTCCCTTTAGTCTGTGTTTTTCCTTTCATATCATAAAGTAATTAAAATAATGAATGCCTTGTAAAACAATAGGTAAGCGGGCTGGCATGAGAGCGTTATCTGCCGTATACCTCTTGTGCTGTGAATTATTGATGCAGTGAAACCACTGGGTCTGGGGAGGACTCCCTGCCTCCCAGCCTCTTGCATGCCGATTGCCTCCTCCAGAGTCAGCCAGTGGCTGGGGATCTGTACCCCAGGATCGAGGAGCAGAGAGCTAGCTAGTCCTCCAGGTCATGGCCTTGGACTAGTTCAGAAATGTCTCTCGGAGGCACTGCTCAAAAGGAGACACAAGCCTCTAATCTGAGGGCCTTGCCCTAATCTCTTCCCTGTGTGGGCAGAGGGAGAAGCTGGGATCAAGCTGGGGGTTAAGATGCACATTTCAGTTCACATCAGGGCAGGGATGATCGAGTCAGGCCAGAGTGATTAGAAGCAGTGGTTCTCACCCTGGGGTTCCCAGACCAGCTGCATCAGCATTCTCTGGGACTTGTTGGAAAGGGGGCTTTGGGAGTGGGGCCCAGCACTGTAGCTGCACCGGGCCTGAGTTGTGGCACAGGGATCTTCCATCTTCACTGTGGCATGAGGGATCTTTAGCTGGAGCATGTGGGGTCTAGTTCCCTGACCAGGGATTGAACCGAGGCCCTCTGTGTTGGGAGTGTGGACTCTTAGCCACTGGGCCGCCAGACGAGTCCCTCAGCACTGTTTCTCCACAAGCTCTCCAGGTGATGCCCTTGAAGTTTAAGAACCACTGCTCGAGGGTCTGTGGTTCCAGGAGGCACAGGAAGCGGTGAGAGTAGATAATAAAACATGTGCTGTCGTGTGCCGTTGGGCACTGTTTAATCCCAGCAACACCTAGAGGGCAGGCAGTCTTCCAAAGAAGGCCCGTGAGGCAGAGTGGCTGAATCTACACCTTCAGTTACTAGAGGTTGCCCCTGGATCACGGTCTCTGTCTCCTCCTGGGCACCCGCCTGTGCAGCCTCCATATGGCCAACACTCAGGGCCCTAACAGGCCATTGGGATTGGCCTCAGGTGGCTTGGGTAGCTGGCTCCAAAGACATCATCAAACAGCCCCCAAATATACCCACCCTGTGCCACCACCCCAGGGCTCCTTTTGGATCGTTCCATTGCTGGGGAGCCCAGTACACTTGGAAATTAAGCATGAATGCCTGGTATAACTGATGCTCAGTCTGTCTTCCCAACGCCCTGAGTCAGGGGTGGCTGGTGGGGGAGAACCAAGCGTCAGGAGCAGCTTCCTGCCTGCCTACAAGTCCCCAGGAGGATGACTCATTCAGTGCCTCCCAGCTCTTCTTTCCTCCCTCTGTTCCACCCCCTCACCACAGACAAAGATTTCTACCTCTGCCTTCGGGTTTTCCTCCTCACTCCAATTTACAATGATCCCCAGGGTCAGTTTGTTTTATTAATGGATTCTAGCATTTTAAGAGACACAGATGTATAGAACAGTCTTTGGACTCTGTGGGAGAGGGAGGGGGGGATGATTTGGGAGAATGGCATTGAAACATGTATAATATCATATAAGAAACGAATTGACAGTCCAGGTTTGATGCAGGACACAGGAAGCTTGGGGCTGGTGCAATGGGATGACCCAGAGGGATGGTATGGGGAGGGAAGTGGGAGTGGGGTTCAGGATGGGGAACACATGTACACCCGTGGCGGATGCATGTTGATGTATGGCAAAACCAATACAATATTGTAAAGTAAAAAAAAAATAATAATAAATAAATGATGAACATAATTTTGCTGACATGTTTTTTAAACATCTATGTCTGCAAAAATAACCTTAGTGGTTATTTGAGTAGGGGGCCTAGTTAAATTTAAATTTAAATTTAATTTTAAATGAATGTGTTTTAAGTATAAGTATTCCCATGCAATATTTTGTTGTTATTCAGTCCCTAAATCACGTCTGACTCTTTGCGACTCCGTGAACATGCAGCACACCAGGCTTTCCTGTCCTTTACTATCTCCCTGAGTTTGCTCAAACTCATGTCTGTTGAGTCAGTGTTGCCATCCAACTATCTCATCCTCTGTCGCCCCCTTCTCCTCTTACCCTCAATCTTTCCCAGCATCGGCGTCTTTTCTAGTGAGTCAGCTCTTTGCATCAGATCAGATCAGATCAGTCGCTCAGTCGTGTCCAACTCTTTGCGACCCCATAAATTGCAGCACACCAGGCCTCCCTGTCCACCACCAACTCCCAGAGTTCACTCAGACTCACGTCCATTGAGTCAGTGATGCCATCCAGCCATCTCATCCTCTGTCATCCCCTTCTCCTCCTGCCCCCAATCCCTCCCAGCATCAGAGTCTTTTCCAATGAGTCAATTCTTCGCATGAGGTGGCCAAAGTACTGGAGTTTCAGCTTCAGCATCATTCCTTCCAAAGAAATCCCAGGACTGATCTTCTTCAGAATGGACTGGTTGGATCTCCTTGCAGTCCAAGGGGCTCTTAAGAGTCTTCTCCAGCAGGTGGACACTATTGGAACTTTGGCATTAGTCCTTCCAGTGAATATTCAGGGTTAAAATCTTTACATACTTAAACTGAAAAATTATTTGTTGTTTATTTGAAATTCAGGTTTTGCTGGGTTTCCTGTATTTTACTTGGCAGCCCTTAAGCCCAGGCTCTGTAGTCAGTGAGGGGCTGACATGCATAACCCCTTTTACTCTTTCATTCATGTTTATTAAGCCAGCTGTACACCAGGCTCTCTGTTGGGCACTCAGGATTCAGCAGTTGGAGGATGCAGACTATAAAAGAAATAAGTAAGAAATCTACGGAGTGTGTTACAAGTTTTAGATGCGTTGTAGAAAAATAAAGCAGAAAGGCAGCATCATTAGAAGATAGTTGGAATTTTGAAAGAGTAGCCAGAGAAGAATGATTGAAAAGGTCATATATGAAGCAAAGACTTGAGGGAAGTGAGGGGGTAAGCCATGATCCTTGGTGGGAGAAGAGTATTCTAGGCAGAGGACACAGTGCGTACAAAAGCATACAGTTTAGGGCCTCATGTGAGGCTCAGTTATCTGATGAGGTCAGCCTTGTTTCCTCAAGCACATTTTTAGCCACGAAGGGGAATTTACTGTCTCCTGTCTAAGAAAGTCTGCGGTCGATTTCAGGTGCCGCTGGATCCAGGTGTTCCAATGATGACGTTAGTATTCTACCATTTCTTCTAGTTTCCTCTGTGTTAGCTTCATTCTCAGAGAAGGGTAACCTTTCTTACTCTTTTCAGCAAAATCGCAGGCTTGAGTTGTATTGGGTTGGCATAATTCATATAACCATCCTTGGCCCAACTGCTATTGCCAAAGGGATAGACTGGTCTGATTGACTAGCCTCCACTCCTGGAGACAGTGTATACCTTTAGTCCCTTTTGAACCATGCAGACTGAATGAGAAGGTGGAGATTTCCTTCGGAAAATAGAGTGTAGTTGTAAGAAGGGTATGAAGGCTGGGCAGGTAGAGATGACAGAATGCCGACTTCACTTTCTTCCTGGCCACTCTCATCCTAGACAGGATGGTTTCTCTCCTGAGCTTTTTGATTTTTTTTTTCTTTAAAATGGAAAGAGAATAATTTCATTCTTTCTTTCACAAAAATAGTTTAAGAGGAAACAAAGGAAAGATTCTTTTTAAAAAAAGATTTAAAAGAACAATCAAAGCCATAATCCATCCCTTCTTCCTGACCTCTGTACCTTCAAACCAGGTCCACCTCAGCAGGGGTCCGTCTGGCTTTAATTCTTTTGGGTAGAATATGTTTTTTAAATCCTCTTGGTGCCCACATCTCAATCCTTGTTCTCTCTCTTGCCAGGAGGCCCAGAAGATTAACAATGGCTCAAGCCAGGCAGATGGCACTCTCAAGCCAGTGGATGAAAAAGAGGAGACGGTGGCAGCCGAGGTCGGCTGGATGACCTCCGTGAAAGACTGGGCGGGGGTGATGATATCTGCCCAGACGCTGACTGGCAGAGTCCTGGTGAGTCCCTGGCCCCCTCCTCACATGAGGGGGCCTGCTGTCTGGCCCACGATCTCTGCTTTTATGGGGATGTGGTGTTTCACTCCATCTTCTCCAGACCATTGGCTGTTGTGAGGCGGGGGTGAAGATCTCCATGGGATCATGGAGAGACTGGCCTCTTTGTGCACATCTGAGCCAGTGGTCTGTGGGGGGGATTTGCAGAGTGAGCCAGCATGTGGGGCAGAGAGGGCCTGTTGGGGAGAATGTAGAGCATTTCCTCTGCTAGCAGAGTAGGTGTGCACTCTCACACAGTACACACACACACACACACACACAGCTTGACTATCTTGGTGAGAAGGAAGGATCAGAGAAATGTGTGCTCGGAATTCTGCAGAGGCTCTATGATATGGGATCTGGTGAGTTCTGAGTGTATGTGTTTGCTTGTACATGCACAGGTGTGCATGTGTGTGTTTGGTGGCCTTCTGAAGATGTGACTACTGTCCTCTGGCCACCATAATTTTCAGAAACCCTGCCCTATGTGATCAGAATCGTGCCCGTGGTAGAAACCCTCGGTCATGCTGGTGATGAAACTCACCAGCAGCCCACCTGTGACCGCTGGTCCCATGCTTGGAGCATTGCTTGTGTGACCTTATTTCTGAGGTGGCTGTTTC
>NW_011494601.1:4462985-4483858 GCF_000754665.1 Bison bison bison
TGTTTCAGCCCCACCCGCAGCCTAAGCTCATCCTTCCCCTTCTCTGTGCGCTTACTGCATTCTCTCTGATCTGCTTGTGTGGAGCTAGGCTTCATTAACTGGCCTCATGAGCTCCTGGTTCTTGGCAAGTATTGTGGGTGGAACAAGCCTGCAGTGACCAGTAATCCCTGTTTGCCTGGGGAACCTGGGACATGGTTCTTTTGGTGCAAAGACTGGGAAAGTTGTGGGTAAACAGACATGAGCTGATCACCTGGTCAGGCCAGGCTCATGCTGTGGTTGGGCTTCTTCCCTGGGTAGCCCTGACCACCAGCTTTCTTGGGTCTGAGGAGTCAAGAGTTTTCCTTGAGAAGGATGTGACATTCTAAATAACTCCCTGTGATTCTGGAAGCTGTTTTGTATGGGCTGTCCTTCCTTGTCCTGATGCTGGGGCTCAGTCAAGAGTCATTTGGCTTAGACATAGAATGAATGGGGATGTCCTGGTGGCTAGGGAGTATCAGAGATCAGGCAAGGATGCTGAAAGGTAGATGCTGTCACTCTTGATTTTTCATGGCAAAAACTCAGTGAGAAGGTGACCACAGATGTTGGGAGATGGTGAAATTTCACCCATCAGAATCCTTGGGGAGAACTCTACATTATATTTTTGATAAGTATCTCACTCACTGCTTGAGGAAAGGAGTAAGTCACTAAATGTCATGTTCAAGTCACCAAACTGGTGGCCAAACAGCCTTCAAGGAGGACAGGGCTCTGTTAACTGTGCTGTGCCTTCTGAAGCATCTGGTTATGGAGTCATAGATTATGTTATTGTTGCTGCTGCCGCAAAGTCACTTCAGTCGTGTCCGACTCTGTGCGACCCCATAGACGGCAGCCACCAGGCTCCTCCATCCATGGGATTTTCCAGGCAAGAGTACTGGAGTGGGGTGCCATTGCCTTCTCCGTATGTTATTGTTAAGTAGTAGCAAAAAGAATCCCAAGGACAGAGGAGCCTGATGGGCTGCCGTCTATGAAGTCGCGCAGAGTCAGACACGACTGAAGCGACTTAGCAGCAGCAGCAAAATAGAAAGTGGGAAAATTTAAAGCTGGGATTATGGAAAGGAGGAGAGAGAAACTGGTGAGGCCAGTTGCTGTGTGGAGGAAGATGGGAGGTGGGTGGTCTGGGTTGGTGGGACTTAGGCTCTCCTGGGAAGCCCTGAGTGTCTCGTCAGGAATTGAAGGTGGCTTGTTATGGGTTGTGTTGTCTGACCATCACCCTCATCTCCCCTCTAGAGTCTTCAGTAAAGTCTCTGTTATTTTTTCACACTTGTGTGTGAGTAGATTCTGTGTGGGAAATTTAAGGTTGGAGTCTGGGTCTGTGCGTTCACCTGGGTTGAAATGGAAGTAGTGCATTGTTCATGTGTAGTACAATGAGAGGAACAGTGAGAGGGTGAGGGAACCGCAGACAGCGCAGTCGCACAGTGTGGGGCCTGCTGCTTCAGTGTGGTCCCTTAGGACCATTCTGTCTATCTTCATCAGCTAAGAGATACTGAGCACCAACTGTAGGCCCGGTGTTTTATCATCTCTGTGAAAAATAATGAATAATCCTAATTCCATCGCAGCATGGTTGGAAGGTATTGAAGGGATTTCTGGAGGAGAAATGTTTTGAATACAAATATTGTGTGAGTGTGTCTGTGGTGGAGAGGCTGAGTGTGGGGAAGCAGGGAGTCAAGGAAGAATTCACAGGGCTTCATTGGAGGGAAAGCCTTTGAGCTGAAACATCTATTTCAAGGTGAACTGAGCACATTTGATGATAGAGACAATATAAAAAAGAAAAACATAGCTGAGCTTGAAAACAGAGACTACTTAGTGGGCCAGGAGCTGAGAAGGATGCCTAATAAAACTGAAAGCATTTGAGTGGAGCTTGGCAATGTGGGTTAGGATCCTGAAAAGTTAAAGGAGAGGAAATGATTGCACAGTGAGGGAGCAGCAGGAGAAGATCAGGGGCATGGTGTGCTGCTGGCAGTGAGGCTGGAGCTGGCAATACAGAGGCACCTGAGGGGCAGTGAGACTGGGAACGTGGGTTGGAGACAGCTTGTCGGCTCTTCAGATGCTGAGCTGAGGACTTTGGACTGGAATCATCCATTTTTGGGATGCATCACAGTTTGTATTTCCATCTACCAG
This sequence comes from Bison bison bison, assembly GCF_000754665.1. Lineage (NCBI taxonomy): Eukaryota > Metazoa > Chordata > Mammalia > Artiodactyla > Bovidae > Bison > Bison bison. Next base: position 4,465,140 of record NW_011494601.1, read on the forward strand.
CTTGGGTTGTTTCTACTTTTCCTTCAGATTTTTATGGGAATATGATTTTTGATTTCAGTTTGGTAAGTATCTGGGAATTGGATTGTTCTGTTTTCTGGTAAGTTTAAGTTCGCAAGAAACTATCAAATCAGCTGTACCTACCAGGACTGTATGAATGATGTTCTGGTTGTTTTTCATCCCTGCTGGTACTTGGTAATATCAGTTCGTTTTTAAAATTATAGCATTCTAAGCAGTGTGTTGTGATATCTAAGTGTGGTTTTAGTTTGTACTTCCCTATGTTTTGGGCTTCTCTGGTGGCTCAGATGGTAAAGAATCTGCCTGCAATGTAGGAGACCCAGGTTTGATCCCTTGGTGGGGAAGATCCCCTGAAGATCTTGGCTGCTGCTGCTAAGTTGCTTCAGTCGTATCCGACTCTGTGTGACCCCATAGACAGCAGCCCACCATTGCCTTCTCCGGAAGATCTTGGCTACCCATGTTTAAATATCATCTTTCCATGTCTTTATTGCCATCAGTATATGTCAAGTGAAGTTTCTATTCAAATATTTTGCCCATTTCTAATTGATTTGTTATTATTGAGGGTTTTTCCCATTTTTATTGAGCATTATTTCCACTGCTATCTAATTGTCATCACCCCGAAAGGAAACCCTTTACCCTGTTTTAGCAGTCACTCTCCATTTCCTTATCCCCAGCCCCTAGCAACTACTAATGTACTTTCTATCTCTATGGATTTGCATATACTGGGCATTTCATGTCAATGTAATCATGTGTTTTGTTTTTTTTTTTCAAAGTCAGATACTACTGCTGACAACGACATTACTGAGAGCCTGTCGGGAGCCAGGCACTGTGCAAAGCCCTAAATATTGTGATCAGATTGAAGGGCAAGGACAGTGTTGAATTTGTTCTTTAGCTCCCATTTTGTTATAGGGGTGCATGATGAGGAAGGCACGCAGCCAGTCTTATCAGTGAATTTATGTCCATTTTACAGTTGAGAAAATCAAGGCCTAGGAAGGGCAGTGAAGTGACAGAGCCAGGCTGGTACTTGCAGGCCTCCAGACTCCCCATCCAGTGCTCTTCCCGTGTCATCACTTCCCATCTGAAGATAATGCCTTCTTTTGAAGCCACTGTCGTCTGTTGCTTTGGCTGTGACATGACTGTCTCTGCGCCCAGTTAGGTCCTGAGGCTGCTTGTTCTGATGCTCCTAACATTTGCGTGGACTAGAATGGCATGCTCAGGCCTTCTTGGCTGGGACTGCCCGAGGCCAGCTGCTTTCTGAAGATCTCTTGGGAGAAAAGGTGGCCTGGGCTGCTCAGGTGTGCTCAGGGTGGATCAGTCCCACTGCCCAGAGAGCAGGAAGCTCTGAGTACAGGCGGCACCTTCAGAGCAGGCCTCTCCTTTAGGGACGGCAGGTCCTTGCTCTGAGCAGGAAAGAGATTTCATACTGCAGTCTCAGCGTGCGAGGGGAAGCAGCTCTCCCTTCTCAGAACCCGAAGCTGTGTTTGTCTTCAACTGTCCAAATGTTTATCCTTGCAACAATGGGACTCGAGTGAGACTAGACACCGGCTGTGCAGTTTTTCTTTTCAATTTTTAATTTGTTTTCCTTGACGCACAGTTCAGGAGCTTGGCCTCCACATCTGGGCGCTTACTTGTCTCATTGTCACAGGTGAGTCTCAAAACCAGGCAAGGCGGGGAAGGCCCAGCTGGGGAAGGATTGTCCAAGACAGCCTTGGCATATCTGTGGAATCACTGGTTGTCCGGATCTCTCAGACGAGCACACCGTTCATTCAGGAGGTATTTACTTCTCACCTGCACCAGGCATTGTTCCAGGCACCGGGCAGAGGGCAGCGAGCACCAGGGACTCAGCGTGTGCATTATTCACGTTGCTAGGCTAGATAAAAGGTTGTAGCGCTCAGTGTAAACAATGAGAAATGAGGGTCACTGTTTACTGGTGCTTTTATTAACTGTTAATTCTATTAACAACTGGATGACCACGTCTCAGAATAGCCCATCTTTGTCTTGTGTCTCAGCCTTAGCTTTACAGAAACAGCGAGACCTCCTAGGGCCTCCTCTTTTTTTTTTTAACTTTTTATTTTGTATTGGAGTAGAGCCAATTAACAGTCTTGTGCTAGTTTCAGGTGGCCAGCAATGGGACTCTCCTCCATTACTCATACATACTTACATATACATACATACATACTCATACATACATGTGTATGTATATACACATGTATCCATTCTCCCCAAAGTTCCCTCACATCCAGGCTGCATAGGGCTTCCTCTTAGAGTGATGGCTGAGGGTTTCGGTATCAGAGTGCACCCCCAGACTCTTAAGGATGACTACTTTCTTATCTTTTTCTTAAAGCAAAAATACTTGTTATCTTCTGATTAGAATGTTGGTGCATGCTTAATTCAAAATTTTGGAATGTATTGGGAGAACTGATGATCAGTTCCACTTTGGGACCTGGAGCCGGTCCACGCTGAAGGACATTTCAATGTCACAGTGAAAGCCGGTGAGATGCTGCCCAGCTGTTTGGGTGTTTCTGGGGACTCTTCTCACTACATCTCATGTTATCTGCTTAAGCACAGACTTGGGGTAAATAGTTCTTCCTGCCAGGATCGCTGTGGTCCTTCTGGTTAACCTCCAGTGAACACTCTAAATTGGGAAAGGGACACTGACCCCTTTTCTGTAGTGGTTGCTGGGAGGCAAGTTCTTGGGCCATTGAATATATGCAGCGTCTCAGGGTTTACATTCTGTATTTGCATCCTCCCAGCTTCATCTCCGCATCTCTTCTCTCATTTCCCCTTTGTGTACTATTTGAACTTTACATGTGTGTAGTTATGTGCTTTGTAGAGTTTGGGGAACTAAATGAAATCTTTCTAAGAATAAGCCAATACAGGCAGACCTCAGAGATACTGCAAGCTCAATTCCAGACCACTGCAATAAAGTATCACAATAGAGCTAGTCATGTGAATTTCTTGGTTTTCCAGTACATGTAAAATATGTTTACATTATACTAGAGTCTGTTAACTGGGCAATAGCATTATGTTTTTTTAAAAACAATGTATTATACGTACGTTGGGCTTCCCTGATAGCTTAATTGGTAAAGAATCTGCCTGCAATGCAGGAGACCCCGGTTCAATTCCTGGGTTGGGAAGATCCGCTGGAGAAGGGATAGGCTACCCACTCCAGTATTCTTGGGCTTCCCTTGTGGCTCAGCTGGTAAAGAATCTGTCTGAAATGCAAGCGACTTAAAAAAAAATCTTAATTACATCTTAATTAAAGAGACTTAATTAAAAATCCTTTATTCCTAAAAAATGCAAACAATCATTTGAGCCTTCAGTGAGTCATTTACTATCATCAAAAGATCATAGATCACCCTAACAAATGATGAAAAATTTGACATATTGCAAGAGTTACCAAAATGTGACACAAATATGTGAAGCGAGCAAATGATGTTGGAAAAATGGCACCTATAGACTTGCTCAAGGCAGGGTTGCCACAAATCTTCAATTTGTAAAAAAACTCAGTATCAGTAAAGTGCAATAACGCGAGGTGTGCCTGTATATATAAACAAAAAGGATAAGAACCACACAGAGTAGGCTTTTGTTTATATTGTTTGGTTGTACTTTATAGATTCACAAGCCAAAATTAGTGTTAGAAATAGTCTAGGTCAGGGTTAAGTTTTTCTGTAATGGGCCAGCTAATAAATATTTTAGGCTTTGCAAGCTATAGAGAGACTTTGTCACAACTGCACTCTGCCACTGTAGTTTGAAATCAGCACAGACAGTACATGGGTGTGACTCTGTTCCAATAAAACTTTATTTATAAAAACAGGTGGGGGCCCAGATTTGTTTCATGGGCCATAGTTTACTGATTGTTGGTCTAGTTCAACTTCGTATTTCATAAACTAAGAAATTGAGAGGCAGAAATTGAAAGAAAAATTTTAGGTGGGAATTCCCTAAGGTAATATAATATGGAAGTGGCAGTACCAGTGAACACATTTATAATGGGAAAAATTATAGGCATACAGAGTTTAGAGATAGATATAGGCACACACACCAACACCATCTCCATTAGCACCTTGTTTCTGAATATTCATATTAATTTCCACAGCAATCTCAGAGTGACTATTTCCCTAGAAAAACTATGTATTGTGGCCAAGCATGGCCTCACCTCAAGGTGTAAGCACAGCCTACACTGGCTGGGTTGTGTAGCTGCTCAGCCCCTTTATAGATTCAGTGTTTTGTGCTCACTTCAAAGCCTGGTCTTGCCAATATATCTATCAGCTCCTTGAACAAAGATAGAGCCTTTAGAATTACTCTTTTTTTTTTTTGCTTATTGACCTCATATTCCCATGCTGCTATATTTAAATATTGCTCCAGGAAACAGACGCATCTAATCCATGAATTGAAAATATATTCTACTTGCTTTACTGTCTGGGGAATGATTTGTTGAAATAAGGAGAAAGAAAAATGCCAGTCTTTCCTTTTATCTTCCTAAACATATGCATGTGTGGCATTTTACATTAACATAGTATACATAGCCTAGACCATTCTATCCTTATCTGCTAGGGCCCCATAGAGACTATGTAACAAGGCTTTCAAAGAGAAATAATCCTATTGGCTTAATAGAGTTAAATAGGTGCATTCACTGCTGTGCTGTCTGTACCTGAAATTGGACCAGTTGAACAAAATGGAGAGCACATGGGCAGAGCTTAATCACAGGTGACACCGTTGACTTCATTTCTCCCTTTAAGTGCCTCATGATGCTGGTGACATTTCTTATCAGCATCTTCTACTTTGTATTTTCAGTGGTGCTCGGTGGCAGATTCACATACCTCACATTTCCATCTCACTCTCTTCCTCACCTCCTTCCCTATCTCCCTTTTTTACATGTTAGACAAATGTACATAAAATTTCTATATCCCTTACAGATGATCCCTTACAGATGACGCCCTATGTAGCAGACAGATTTTGGGTTGCATAGACTTTTTTTTTTTTTTTTTTAAAGTAAGAATGCCCCCATGCTGCTGCTGCTGCTGCTAAGTCACTTCAGTCGTGTCCGACTCTGTGCGACCCCATAGACGGCAGCCCACCAGGCTCCCCCGTCCCTGGGATTCTCTAGGCAAGAACACTGGAGTGGGGTTGCCATTTCCTTCTCCAATGCATGAAAGTGAAAAGTGAAAGTGAAGTCGCTCAGTCGTGTCTGACCCTCAGCTACCGCATGGACTGCAGCCCACCAGGCTCCTCCGTCCATGGGATTCTCCAGGCAAGAGTGCGGGAGTGGGGTGCCACTGCCTTCTCCAGCGCCCCCATAGTGAAATGGTATATCCTGCTTTTCATGCAGTTGGGAGTAAATTGAGATTTAATTTGAGTTTAACTCCCCTGAGGCTTCTTTTAAAGGAACTGAGTGGTAATCCACACTCTTATACCCCATGACTTAATAATGACTCTTTATTTTATCCTGTGGATAAATAGAGTTTATGTTTGCTGTTTGAATCAGTAAATCGAACAAGGAAAGCTTTATTTATTTTATTAAACATAAAGGTTTATCTGTGATGAAGGATGCAGTAGACTGCACTAGATTTGTTACTTGGGACCCAGCATCATTGGGTGGGAGAACAAGTCTGAGAAGTCACTGAATTCAGTAGGAACCCATGGTTAGTAGTGAGCTGTCTGTCACTGGAGATGTTCAAAGAAGGGCAGGATCTCATTTGGTGGCACTGCTTCTGATGGTTGGCCAGATTTCATCCTCATTACTTTCGTTAGGGTCCACAGAAAATTAGATGTAGGAGATGCTCCAGAATAAAAATACTTTCCTGGAAGTTGAACAGATTTCTTGTCCCGTTTTCAAGATCGTCCCGTGGGTGTCACCGTGTAAGTCCTGCAGTAGGAAAGACTTTGGCCCAGCATTTCCCACTCCTGTTTCACCATGGAACCCTTATCCCATGAAGCATCTGTGGGCATCACAGAGAACAAACTTTGGGAAAATTTTACTCACCCCAGCTATCACCTATGGGCCGAATCTGGCTCACTGTCTGTTTCATACAGCTCACAAGCTCAAGATGGTTTTTACATTTTTACATGGCTTTAAAAAAAATCAAGATTATTCTGTGACATGCGAAAATGGTGTGAAATCATATTTAAGTGTTCATAAAGTTTTATTGGGACACAGCCATGTTCTTATTTACATGTTGTCTATGGCTGTTTTTGCAATGCACTACCATAGCAGAATTGGATAGTATCTGCAGAGTCCCAGAATCACCACCCTGGGGAGGTACTGTTGGGTACTGGACAGAATGCATTTGGTGACTCCAAAACCAGACCAGCAAGTTCTCCTTCTGCTCTGTGGCCAACAGGACTCAGAGTGGCCACCAGGACTTATTCCCATGGTTCAAGGCAATGGATGAGATGTACCATCCAGTCCCTTCTTATAGAGACCCTCTACATTTACTTCCACAAGTTCAACTAAATGATGCAGTAGAGAGAGGGATACAGGGGTCAGAGCTAGGCAGGACCCCAAATCCCACTGTTGACTCAGCATAGGAATTTCCGCTTCCCACGGTCAGTGGAATATGTCTGAGAATTGTGCAACAGGGTCACTTTCTGTCTCCTGGACTCCACCTGCCTACATCCTCCTACAATCAGTGCACCCCAGGCCCAGCCCGGCAGCCCAGTGTCTGGTCCCTGCCATGGAAGATGCCCCTGGTCCAGGCCTGCAGGCCAAGTGCCTCAGCCATACCAGCCACCGGACCGTGCTGCCAGTCTGCAGGGCATAGGCTGTGTGTGCCCGCCTCTCCAGCACATTCTGCAAAGAGCAGCTATTAATTTTGCTAGCTGGTGTGTTGGCTTCTCTACCCTCCCCCATGAAAATAAAGGAGACTTTCAGAAATTAATCCCCAGAGAGTCCTGGGGGAAGGAAGAGCCTTCTGACCCAGGAGCAGTCTGGTTCATCCCGGCTGTTCACCCCCGGCTTCCGCAGCCTCTAGTGGCCAGTGCTTATGCTGATGCCTCTTTCCACTGGGGTTTTTGCCAGGAGTGGGTGCCTGTTTTGTTCTTCTGTCTCATCCATCTGTTTGTTTATCCATTTCTATCCACTCATCCATCCGTCCAATACACATGCCTTCGCTGGTGTTCCCCAGTACACAGGAGCGAATATGGCGTCCAGGCAGTGGATAAAGCAGGGCAGTCAGTGCTCTCCTTGTCTCTGTTGGCTCCGGTTCAGCTTCTCTGTCTGGACTGGGAGACAGCAGCCTACCGTGGGGCTGATCCAGCACCATCTGAATTGGGGCTTCTACTCTCTTTTGCTCCCCATCTGGCCTGGTGTCTCATTCATTTGGAGCCAGCAAGAAGGACAGGTGGAGCGCTTAGCATCCCCAGATCGCCAGGTCCTGCTTTTCCTCTCTTCCTGGGACCTGCCTCCTTGGGGAGGGATGCTATGGTGCTTGGCATGTGGAGGGCTACTCTGTGTGGTATGGCAGGGTGGTTAGGAACACAGCCTCTGTGGTCATTCTGTTGAATCTCAGCTTTAGGGCTTTCCCCTTGGGCCAGTTGCTTCATCTTCTAGTGCCTCAGTTTGTTCATCCGTTCAATGAACGTAATAATAGTCTCTGCCTTTTAACATTCATTTTAACTTTTTATTTTGTGTTGGGGCATAGCCAACTACCAATGTTGTAATGGTTTCAGGTAAACAGCAAAGGAACTCAGCTGTACATATTTACATGCATCTGTTCTCCCCCGAACCCCCGTCCCATCCAGGCTGCCACATAACATTGAGCAGAATTCCATGTGCTATACAGTAAGGTCCTTGTTGCTTATTCATTTAAATATAGCAGTGCACATCTGCCTTTTCATGTTGTTAGGAGGATTTGATGCATCAACATATGTAAAATGTTTAGAATAGTGCCCGTTATGTGGTTAGTGCTAATAAGCATTTGCTATTATTATTTTTGTTAGTATTAAGGGAGCCTGGTCACCATAACATGGAGGAAACATGATGGTGTGGAGACACACAGGGACAAGGAGTGGAGGATCAATCCTCTCCTGTGACAGGAATGGAGGAGCCCTCAGACACTGCCAAACTCAGACATCATTTAAGAGTGCTGAGCCACCTCTGGGCATGGCCATCTAAATGGGGTCTGAGTATTCCAGGACCCAGGTTTGGGTCCAGCCAGCCGATGATATTTGGTCCATGCACACAATTCAGGCCCTGTCATTTCTGAAGCTGGCTCATGCCAGCCTGACTCATCACTGTCAAGTCAGCCAGGAAATTCTCACTTCATACAGCCATCCTGAGCTGGCTGGGGGCCGGAGGGCTGGCTGGGCTCTCCCTGGGAACTGTACATTGTAGGCACGTGTGTCACAGGAAACCCTGGCAGGCTGACAGATGAATCTTGAGGAAAGAGGGACAAGTGTGCTCACTGTGGTCCCCATATCCAGTCCTCCCTGGATGTGGGTGAGGCTGATGAACACAGAGCAGGTTTCAGAAGGCATGCCAGTACCTTCTGACATAGGGAGGTGTCTTTACCATCCATTGACAGGCAGCAACCCCAAATCTGTTGGGAAGATGGAAGAAGGTGTGTTAAGTCACCAGAAGAGAAGGACACAGGTTCTACTGTATATGCCCGGACTCTCCTCCAAGTCATTCACCCATTCCTTCAAGTATTCCTGGAGTACCTGAGAGGTGTCAGACGCTCTTCAAGGCACTGGACACATAGGGGTTCTTCCAGCAAAGTCTGCAAAGTGAAATCATCCCAGGTGTTGAAAGTGAAAATGTGTTGTTGCGTTTTCTTGCAGAGCTTTTGGGTGGCAAGGTGCTTGAAGTAGTTTGGTGATAAAACAGGGCCTGTGACCTTTCCATCCATCCTCGGACAGGCCTGGAGACCTACCTCTTCTAATCCTGATCACATGTCTTGTGTCTTTCTGTGGCTGGATGCAAGGGGCCTGAGTTTAACCATATATGATTCATGTTACACTGGCACACTCTCTCTCCTTCCCACTGTTTCTTTCTTCCTGCCTCCCTCCCAGTTAGTAAAAGCTGGCGCCCCCTGGAGGCTCTGTAGGAAACAGAACATCTGTATTTGAAGTCCACCATCTGTGGCTTCCCGGGTGACCCAGGGGTAAAGAATCTGTCCGCTAATGCAGGAGGTGCAAGAGAATGGGTCCAACCCCTGGGGTCGGGAAGATTCCCTGGAATAGGAAATGGCAACCCACTCTAGTATTTAATTCCACGGACAGAAGAGCCTGGTGGACTCCAGTCCATGGGGTCTCAGAGAGTCGGACATGACTGAGCACAGGCACACCAGATGCACCTCACGCTGGGACACTTTCTCACGCACCGTTTTCCCCAGGGCCTTCGGGAAATGCTCACAGTTTAGCACTGCCCATTTGTCAGAAAAGTACCTGATGGGCTGAGACTCTCCTTGGAGCCTCCATTTCAGCTGTGAAGAAGTTTGTTGAACAGGAAGACTCAAAAATAGAGATGATGATGACAAAGTTGCCAGCCATTGTCATTGCCAGGAAACACGTGTTTGGAAAATCACACTCGGGACCACACACGAGCTGATGGTTCCAGGCTTAGTTTACGAGGCTATGTTTAGGAGGAGGCAGACTGACTCGTGCCTCTGGGCCCCAAACACCCCAAATTGGTGCACTCAAAGCCCTGTTTTTAGGGTCTGGGTTCAGAATGAGGCTTTTCCCAGGAAAACAACTACTTCAGAAGAATGACAACAACAGAAAATCTGCCCTAAAAACTTAATTGCAGAAAATGTTCTCAGGTGTTTGAGTCGTGGAGGGAAGTAGGACAGGACACTTACTTCTCTGTCTTTCTTAAGGAAATTAGGGCACTTGAAAGCTCAATTAAATGTACCCAGGCCTCTTAAGCACTGGGGCTGTCCTTTTTGCTCATCTAATTAACTGTAGTTCACAAAATTGGCCCCGTGCTGACATGGAAGGCTCTACGAAACTGAGGAGCCAGGGACCTGTTTGAGTGGAAGCTCGCTTCCTGCTTCACAAGCCTCCGGGGACACAGATCTTACCTGAGGACATCCAGGTTACCTGTGAACTTGCCTCCTCCCTGGGCAAGCAGACCTCTGGGCCTTCCTTGTTTGCTGGAGGTGAGTTAATCCAGAAAGTAAATGGACTGGGCATTCTGGTTTCTTGTACCTATGGAAAAGCCAGGATCCAGCGCATTACGCTGAAAGGTTGAAAAACTTTCACCTTCCCAGACTGCTTTTAGTGAAGAGGCTGAATTTTGATCTTTTCCCCATTTCCCCATTTTTCTCTTTTCAGCAATTTTTTTTTTCCTCTTCATTTCATGGTGGCTGTTAAGGAAGCAACTGTCCCCAGGGAAACAGGGAGCAAGCAGCTCACGGAAAAGGAGAGAGGAAGACAAGGCTCCACTCCCACATCACTCTCCCTCAAATATTGGCTTTGCTTATACTAAAAATAGCTTGCAACGAAAGCTGAATGACAGAAAAGTAGCATTTCACAGGGCAGAAGCTACCGGCTCCCTGACCTCCACAGGGACCTGCTGGTTCTGTTAGCCTGTGGGCTTCAACTTGCCCAGGAAGGGGTGGGGTGCAGAATCCCTCTGGGAGGGGACAACCTGTTTCCTTCTGTGTCATGCTGGATCTCTCTGGAGTTAGTTCTGTCAGTCAGGCATTCACAGAGCCTTCTGCCAGGGCTTGTGCCCCAGGAGTGACAGATAAATTCCTGCAATGGAGAGTGGCTGGTTTCAGGGGCTGCTTGTTCCCACAGGCCCCTGTGTGTGGGCTCCGGGAGAAGCTGCCATGAGGTTACTGTCTCCCCCAAGCCATGAGGTGGGCAGTATGGCTTCTCAACCACTTTCAACCTCTCCAGGAAGAAAGCTTACATCCTCAGGAAGGAGGAAATGAGTTTACTGACCTAGCTTCATGCAATGTATCCGTCTGGGCCTTGGGGATTGGTGATGGTGTTTTAAGATCAATTTGGGATATGAGAGCAGGGGTTACCATCACTTCCTTTCATCTGAAGAATGGTAAACAGCGGAACACTGTGTTCTTAATCCGGGCTCTGCCATAATCTCTCTGGTGACCTTGGATAAGTTCATTCCTTTTCAAGGTCTTGGTGTATCCATGGATAAAATAAGGGGGACTGTGAAGAAAGCTGAGTGCCAAAGAATTGATGTTTTTGAACTGTGGTGTTGGAGAAAACTCTTGAGAGTCCCTTGGACTGCAAGAAGATCCAACCAGTCCATTCTAAAGGAGATGGGTCCTGGGTGTTCATTGGAAGGACTGATGCTGAAGCTGAAACTCCAATACTTTGGCCACCTCACGCAAAGAGTTGATTCACTGGAAAAGACCCTGATACTGGGAGAGATTGGGGGCAGGAGGAGAAGGGGACGACAGAGGATGAGATGGCTGGATGGCATCACTGACTCAATGGACATGAGTTTGGGTAAACTCCAGGAGTTGGTGATGGACAGGGAGGCCTGGCGTGCTGTGATTCATGGGGTTGCAAAGAGTTGGACATGACTGAGCAACTGAACTGAACTGAATAGTCTGTTCCCTGGCAGTTCAAATTTTGTTATGTTTTCTCACTTCCTCTACTGTCCTTTATTCAGCAAAGGCAGCAAGTGGTGCATTTGGCAATGAGCTCAGCACTTGGGGAACTGGAAAAGGAGAAAGAATAGTCCTTTATCAGCTTCCAGAGAAACTGGAGGGATGCAGAAAATAGTCAAGGACCCAATCTCCTGGCCCTGCCCTGGCTTGGCACTTCATTTAAGACAAAAACAAAAACTCTCCCTGTGTCATCAGGCCTCTGCCTCCCTCTCATCTCTTATGATTATTTTCCTCCTGGACTCCTTTCCAGGCGTATCACCATATACAGAGAGAGAAGCAGGTGGCAGGAGGAGCAGGGCCTGTGACCATGGACTTGGGTAGGAGGAAGGATGCGGTGGGAGGAGGGGTCACATCCCAAGGGACCAGTTGCTCTTGGAAGAAGTGTCTTCCTGTAAACCACTTCCATCTTGGATATCCCTCCTCTAGTTGTCTCCCAAGAGTCGGAAACCCCTGAGGGGATCACGTTCTGATTTAGTAACCCCACTGGCACCAAAGTTGAACTGAAGAGCCTTCTTTCCCATGGAGCAGCCTTTTGGAGACCCTCGGGGAGGTCTGGGTTCTGCCCTTTGCTGTTTGCATTGCTTTGACAGATGCCAGTGAGAGTCCCAGAGTTCCTGGAAGTCTGTTCCTCTTCTGGGCAGAGGGCAGAGGGCAGAGGCAGCTCCATCTCTTGATATCTGTAAATGTTTCATAAGAGGCACATTTATTTAAAGTCATGACCGACAGAGACACCCAAGAGGTGCTGAGGAGCGAGGAGACATGACAGTGGCAAGAGTCATTTTTCATTTGGGGAGCAAGGTAGCTGATAGACCTATACACCTAATATGCCTAGGGGGTTGACAGGAGCTGCCAGGCATTTAGCCTCCAAATTACAGCAAAGCTGTGAATACTGAGGTTCTTAGTGGGTTTGATGTTTCAGAGTTTCCCCTAAATGAAGCTTTATTTTCAGTAAACTTCTTTGATGAACTTGAAAAAATAACCACCACAGACCCTCAATTGGCCGTCTATTTTGATGTTTGAAATTTAGTTCAAGAAAAGACCATCCATGTCCTTGGGAGTAAGGACTGAGCCCTTCCTTGGATGCTAAATAACAAAACATCATTGTTCCTCTGATTTGGGCAAATTTGCAAACAAGTAGAATTTTCTGGTAGCTTTTCCTAGAAAGTTACATTGCTGAAGCAGATTTTCGTAGCTTCCTGGACCAGGAGGAGTTGCTGTGTTGGGGGCTCAGGGCTCTCTCCAACAAATCAACCTCATAGAGACGATGCAGCAAAATACCCTTCCAGCCTCCAAAGATACAGTTCCTCTTCCCCAGGTTATGATGGAGAGATCCAGATAGAATAGAAATAAATAAGTAACTCGATTCTCTTTCATTTAACTCTCAGACACAGCCTCTGGGGCTAATTATTTCTGCTGTGGATTTTGTCAGACCTTGAATCGCAATCCTTTTGCCATAGGTGGTATATTTTAGAAATGCAAAATGACATGAAAAACAATCCGCTTTCCTGAAAGACAATTTTGTGTACATTAAACAGACACATTAAGCCATTTTACAAGTGAGATGTTTGTTCTCAGGGATCTGGAGGAAATCTGAATTTCTAATTCTGGGCTTTTTAATAATTTTCAAAAGAACTGAGGATAATAATTAAATGTCTTTGAACTTCCCCAGGCTGTCTTTTCTTCCATGATCTCATAGCATTTGAAAAGGAACAGAATTCTCTACCTTGATGAAATCCTTAAGAGGATAGAGGGGACATTGGCCTTAGGAGGAGCTTTTTAGCAGAATGAGGGAATCTAAGGTAAAGAGGCCCAAGAAAAATACACAGGGTCACTTTCGGAGCTTCAGACATAGGTGTAATGGAAGAGCCTTCCAGCCAGTCTTTTTCTTTATAGCCTTGGCTTAGCCTCGCCTTAGCCACCCACTCCAGTGTTCTTGCCTGGAGAATCCCAGGGATGGCAGAGCCTGGTGGGCTGCCGTCTATGGGGTTGCACGGAGTCGAACACGACTGAAGCGACTTAGCAGCAGCAGCAGCAACAGCCTTGCTAGGGCTTGGAAAAAAGGCCAAGGAAAAGAAGAAAGATCGATTTTAGTTGAGGGCTTCCCTGGTAGCTCAGCTGGAAAAGAATCTACCTTGAATGCAGGAGACATGGGTTTGATTCCTGGGTCAGGAAGATCCACTGGAGAAGGGATAGGCTACCCACTTCAGTATTCTTGGGTTTCTCTGATGGCTCAGCTGGTAAAGAATCCATCTGCAAGTGGGAGACTTGGGTTTGATCCCTGGGTTGGGAAGATCCCCTGGAGAAGGGAATGGCTACTCACTCCAGTATTCTAGCCTAGAGAATTCCATGGACTGTATAGTCCATGGGGTCACAAAGAGTCAGACATGACTGAGTGACTTTCACTTTCAAGGGTATCTGTAATGAGAATATATGTGACATCTAGCATTTTATAGCTCTGGAATTCAAGGATTAGAAGAGATTTAGTCCAGGGAAGGTGAACAGTTTCATCTCCAGGGCCCATTCTGATTAATTGGTTGGCCAGATTGGTTGGCTTTGCTGAAGATTCAAGGCTGTGTGGCAGGGTAATTGGGATTACTACTCTACAGAATGCTGTGATTGATTAGTGATGTCTGCCATGAGCAGTGTCTTGGGAGGTGGCAGTGCCAGTGTTTTTTATGCCTTGTTATGCCTTTGCTACCTCTGTTTTAGATCATTTTCCAAAAAGTCTATGAGTGATTTAAGTGAAGTTTGTCCAAGGTCACGCAGTCAGTCCAAAGCAACAAATAGACAAGAACCCATGTTTCCTAACTCTCTCTAATATTTGATACTGGAGCTCCATAGGTTAGATCTTAGAGGGGGAGAAAGCTGTCAGCTTCCTGGATGAGCCTTCTTTTTCTTTTCTTTCTTTTTCATATTGAAGCCTAGTTTCAGATTTTTCCATCTGGAGACTTTCTTCAGTGTGAGGAGAAGTGGAGGGGGTGGATTTCAGATCCACAGTGATTCTACAGACAAACAGAAATGCAAGCAAAATTTTCCCCTTTATTAGGTCTCCTCTCAAAGCTCTTTTAGCACTGAGCACAGGTTGATCACAGCCCTCCTACTGCAAGGCTGTCCCCTTGGCCCACTCTCGGGGTTCCATTCTCCCAATCTCTGAAGATGCCTTTTTCCACACCCCACTCTCTTGCACCATAAAAAGTTTTCAGTGGGGGTTGACGTGTCATCATTTTCTCTCTAGCTTCAGAAGCCTCACTTTCTATTTCTGCCTGTTTTCTCCCTTTGTGTTTTATCTCTTCAGGTATTCATGCTCACATCTTAATGACTATGCTTACAAAGATAAATACATTTTGCTTTTGACCAAAAGCAATTTCTGCCCTGACTTTGAATTGAAAAGTCTGTAAGCATTGCTGGGTGGGAACAGGGGGTAGAGTCCTCAGCTTCGACCTGGGAATCATAAAAGTTTGCTAAGCTTTTATCGCTTCCATCAAGATGAAAATGGGATTCCAAGGCTTCAAATGTGATAGATAAATAATAAGGAAGACTCCAGCTTTTGTCAGAGCAAAGCTCTCTGAACCAGTTTTATGAGTCAACCTATTATATGCGTTCTCTGGGATCTATTTTATTCTGATGTCAGAGAGAACCTTCCCCAGGAATTCATGCAGCACCGGGGATAGATAAGGATTTCAGACAATTGGTAGATCTTGGAAAAAAAACTCCCAAATCATGTCCTTGAGCCGTAACTCACCCCCACTCTGCTCACCCATTCCTCATTTTGCTCCTTACTTCTACTGCGATGGGAATTGAAATAGAAAGTTCCACTAGCTGTAAGACCCAGGCTGGGTTTAGATGCTGGGTGGTGATGGATAGGGTGATATGACACGGCAGCAGTTCGATGCACTAGGCTGCCTTTCACCTCTGAAACGGCTGGGATTCTTTGTCATGACTGAATTTTCCATCTTAGCTTCAGTAACCAGCTGCATATACGTGGAAAGAGCTCAGCCTACATTTCCAGGCAGTCCTTAGGAGAGCTCTGAGTTTTACCTTCTCTGGAAACCAGTGCTGTAAGTTGCCTCTGTGCCACTCTGGATGGCTGGGAAAGTACCCAGTAACAGTTTCCTGGAACTTGTTTCTACTTTGAGTGATTTGATGGAAAGCTGATGTAGACATCTTACATCATGGCAGAAGCCATGTCCTATGGACTCGCCCTCTGTGCTTCTGCCTCCATCGTCCTGGTTTAGACTCTGAGACCTCTTCCTTGACCCATGATATGTGGGTCATAATGATCAGTCACTGTGTCACTCTCTGCATTTGCCCCATCTCTTCCCTTTAGTCTGCCTTGCATGCCATTGTCAGATGAATTTTCCTTAAAGCCAGCTTTGCTTAGCTTCCCCTATGGCTCAGAGACTTTCAGTGGCATCCCATGGCCTGAAGCCCAAACTGCTTATGCAGACAGTCAGTGCTGACCATCATCTGGCCCTTACTAGCTTTCCAGCCAGCCTTTCTTCTCTTCTCCAATGTTCTTGCGTGTTCAGATCGTTCTCCTCTTGAAGATGCAGTGTGGGGTTTTCTCCTCCTCTGTAACCCGTCACCCTTGTGCATTCTTTATACTGTGCAGTTGACCTGTGTCCCGTATTTAAGGCATTGCCCAAGTGGTTAAGAGCACTGGCTGTAGAGCCAGACCAGCTGAATTTGACTTTTGCTCTGCCATGAACTCATGTGACCTTGGGCCAGTGATAGTCCTACAGGCAGCACCTAACCTTGTATTGAAGTGTTATGAGGATTCAGTGAGCTAATATTTATAAAGTAGTTAGAACAGTAGCTGGCACAGACCAAATATTATATAAACTGTTTGTCAAATACGGTAAATGGTAAATACCTTGAGAACAGGAAGCATGTATTTTAATATTATAATCTCCTTTGTCTTGCACTGGGCTAAAATAATCCTGAACCAGATTGCTGTGAGAATGAAGTTAAAAGAGAGGGAAAGCACTTTGTCACTTCTTCATCCAACTGATATTATTGAGCATCTGGAAGTACCAGGCTGTCTGCTAGGTAGTTTGTTCATGATCAAAATGGAGTGAGATATGGTTTCAATATTCAAGGAGCTCACAGTCTAGGGGAAAAGATATAACTTTAAGTCAATATCTAAGGATGTTGACTATGACTATATGGATGACAAGTGACAAATATTCTGTTCTCACCCCCATGCTACAGATGAGAAAACCAGGGCACAGCACGAAATTTTTTACTTTTTATTCTTTTCATTTTTAAGTTTTTTATTGAAGTATAATTGGTTTACAAAGATTAAAAAAATAATTTAGTTAAGACAATACATCCAATAAGCATCAGGATTGGAATTTAAAACTGGATGTGTGGTGCTTCTCATTCATGAATGAGTGAAGGAATGAATGGATGTGTGAAAGACTATATTGGACCATCCCGAAGACCCATGGCTCTGGGAAAAGATCAGTCCAAGGATGTGCTTTACAGGATGAGTTCTCAGTCAGCTTGGAAAGGTGGTAAACCCCTGAAGCCATAACCATTTGTCCAGTCAAACATTTTTAGCATTTTTGTTTTGGGATCCACTTCATCTCTATTGTCTTACCTTGCTGCCCTCCAGGTATTTATCTCTGAGGCAAGGATGGTTTTATTTTCTGATCCTTTGGGTAAAACCCAGGACAGAAGGTGGATGTGATGACGGAGAGAACAGGTTTGTGACTGTTCCCTCTTTAATCTGTTTTGATCATAACGGGACCATTTGGAAGGTTTCCGTGGGTACAGGGACAGTGCTTTGTATCTACTGGGCTTCATCAGCCACGGAATAATGATCAAGACATCAGGGGAAAGTCTGGAGTGAGGCTGGCTGGTTTCCATGGCAACCATCGCTTGCCTCAATTCTGTTCGCACACTTCCTTCTTTCCAGGCAGGCCTGTGTTTGTTTATTACTGGCTTAGCCCGGGGGTGCTCAAGTGGCTACGTAGGTGCTGTCTCCACCTGCACTGCTGAGGTCACCCTCACAGTTTGGACACGGACCTACAGGTGAATTGGCCAGAGGCACAAAGTTTGCCCCACCAGGAAATGCTCTCCTTCAGGGCCTACATCTTGTGCTGACGTCATCATGATGATGGCAATTGGGGGTAAGGGAGCTTAGAGATGCTGATCTAGGACTAATAGAGTCAGACACCATGTAGGGTCTGGCAGTGAATCACAGACTGCCCTAGAGAGGTGGTGGTGATGTGCGTAGGTAAACAGATGGCTTGTTGTTCTCCCCTGGGATGGCCTTGGGCTGGCTGAGTGTGCATGGACCAGAAGAACTGGATATGGCTGTCCAACATCGGAACCACTAACCCCAGGTGTCTAGTGAGCATTTGAAATGTGGCCAGTCCAAATCGAGATATGCTTTGAGTACAAATTGAGTACAAAATTTTAACATGAAAGGAAGACTCCAAAATATTATTGATAATAATAATTTTTATATTGATTGTATCTTGAAAGGGTAGTATTTAGGACAGTCTCACCAGAACCTAATCTAGGCTAAATAAACTCTTATTAAAATTAATTTCACCTGTTTCTTTTTGACTTAAAAAAAACATACTCCTGGATGGATAAGGGGATGATCGTACAATGTGAATGTACTTAATGCCATTGAACTTAGAAATGGTTAACATGAATCTTACATTGTATGTTTCACTACAATTAAAAGAAGGCAAAAAGAAAAAATTATCCAATGGGAAAGGAACCATTTCTTTCAGGCCTCTTTCTTAGGACCATTTTTCTAAAAGCCCCAAGGACACCTCCCCATTTATCTCTTGGGCCAGAACTGAGTCACATGCCTGGTTCTAAACCAATTGCTGGTGAAGAAATGCAACATTGTGACTGGCTGAGACTGCCGAGGGCTACCGAGGAGTGAAGCCAGGGTCTCTGTGATGAGTCACTTGCATCCCTGAAGCAGGGTTCTCTGAAGAGAGGGGGGAAAGGGCGGCAGACACTGCAGCCTTAAAGATGTACAAAACGGGACTTCCCTGGCAGTCCAGTGGTTAAGACTCTGTGCTTCCAATCCAGGGTACATGGGTTCAATCCCTGGTTGGGGAACGAAGATCCCACATGCTGCTCAGGGCAGCCAAA
>NW_011494601.1:4483958-4513568 GCF_000754665.1 Bison bison bison
TGTGAGCTTCAGGTGAAAACAATTTAAGTACTTCCTCCTCCAACAGTTGTTGCTGTTCAGTCGTTCAGCCATGTCGGACTCTTTGTGACCCCCAAGGACTGCAGCCCTCCAGGCTTCCCTGTCCTTCACTATCTCCTGGAGTTTGCTCAAACTCATGTTCATTGAGTCAATGATGCCATCCAACCATCTCATCCTCTGTCAACCCCCTTCTCCTCCTGCTCTCAATCTTTCCCAGCATCAGGGTGTTTTCCAGTGAGTGGGCTCTTCACATCAGGTGGCCAAAGTATTGGAGCTTCAGCTTCAGCATCAGACCTTCCAGTGAACGTTCAGGGTTGATTTCCTTTAGGATTGATTGGTTTGATCTTGCTGTCCAGGGGCCTCCCATCTAAAGATTTGTCTTTAAATATCTACAGATTTAAATAAATCAATCAATAAACTAGTATATAAATTAGTTAAGTGTCCCGAAAATGCCTCCTAGAAAACTTAAAATTATGTATGTGTCTTGTATGATATTTCTTCTGATAGGGCTGCTCCATAGCATTTGTGGTTAATCACAGAGTCTAGGCTACTGTCTCCTGTTTATAAACTTGATGAGCTTGGACAGGCTGCTTTACTGGGTCTCATTTGCTTCATCTGTATTATGGGAATAACAGTAACAATCCACTTCCTACAGTTGTGAGCTAACATATGCAGGGCACTCAGAACTGTGTCTGGCCCATAGGAAGAACCTGAGAAGGCTCAGCTCTCATCAGACTGCAGGGGGCCAGTGGCTGTGCCAGGGCCTCCAGGCCCTTCCTAACCTGGTCATCATAGCTCCTCCGGCAGGCAGAGTGCTGACTCTGAGAAGCAGAGGAATCACCCCAAAGGGAGCTTTTAATCAGTTACAGCTGATGAGCACTTGATGGATGGCTTTCCTTCTCTGGATTGTCCCAAGATGATTCTTCCAAGACAAAGGGCCTCCTCCTGAGCCTTGTATCAGTTCTGAGGAAAATACAGAGGAAAATAAAAGATCCAGAAGAGGAAACCCTTGGTTGGGTGCCACCTTATCAGGTCTGAATTCACTGGAGTCAAGCCAATGGCTCTGGAATGAGCTGCTGCTTGAAGCTAGGGTGCCCAGCATCCTTGCTCTCAGAGTCCACCTGCTGACTCTTTTTAGGATCATCCCTATCAGGAGGGTGTCTGAGGGAAGGCAGGACCTGCATTTAAAGTTATTTCTGAGTCAGTGGAAGAAAATAAAATCACAGTGAATTTGTTATTGCCCTCACAGTTGTTTGGGACCAGGAATACACATGGTGGATTTGGGGAGACCTCTGGGGAACGTGGGAGTTTTCTGTATGTCATTGAACTTAGATCACAGTAATTAGGTCTCAGCAAACTCTAGTCTCAGTTTAAATTGCTACTTATAACTCAGAGAAATAAAATTTCAGTGCTAGAAGGCACCATACAAAGTACCGTAGAGAAGGAAACAGGCTTGGAGGGAACAGGCTACATGCCATTTTTACACGGCAAATTAGTATCATTATTCTGAAGGCATTTTCCTTATATTTTCTCCAACTTTCAATCATTCCGAGAATTTAGGGGAAAATAAAAATGAACTTTTTGGCCACCCTGTTAAGTTTCCTCTATTTTAAATTACTCTGATTTTTTGTTCTCTGCATCTTTCATTTTTCTTTATAAACTTAAAATTCTCTAAAATAGTATTTATATACTTTGATTATTTGTTCAGTATTTTGTTTATCATCTATCTTCTCTCATCTGCATTAGAATTCCTACTAACTCCATAAAAGCAAGAATTTTGTCTGCCTGGATCACTGCAGTATCTTTAGCATCAACTTGCTGGAGTATAGTCAGTGTTGAATGAATGAATCTGTTGAAGGAGGGGCTGAGAGCTAATGGGCTTCAAAGATATAGCTAATTCAGAGTCTCTGGAGAGATACAGGGAGAGAGACTCTAAGGTCAGAACAGCACAGAGTTGTCCTATACTAAGTTATAAATAATGAATTTCAAAGAGGTCATAAGTCTTGGAACTTTGAGCTCTTTTGAAGTAGACAAGTCATTTCCCATCATGGTGCCCACTATACTGCTTGATGTAAACAGGACACAGGTGGATGCTTAGAGCATCATTCCCTCAATAGAGAAGGCATTTTTTCCCACCAAGTTCCAGTAGTGTTTCACTAGGTTGGAGGAAGAGGAGCAGGTCTTCTAAATGAAGGGATGCTAGAATCAAATCTGTGAACACAGAAGCCTACTCTGTGCTAAGCTCTGAGTTGAATGTGGACCTGTGACTTGTGTATGAGTATTTGAGGGTTTGTGTGTAGGACAATGAGAGAAACAAGGATTAACATTTTTTGGCAGGTTCCTAAAAGGTGCTTTCATTCTTTGGAAAGGTAGGCTGAGCAAGAAAGTGATGCAAGAAAAGACTCTTTTTCAAGGAGCCAAACTAAGGGCTCTGGATAAAAGGATTCCTTTCTGAAGGAAATGAAGGAAGGAGACAGAGGTGATGCTGTGGTTGAACCATGGCCTGAATGAAGACCTGAAGTAAGAGAAGTGCCTCTCGAAGTTAACAGTCCAGGCTAGACTAAGACTTTAAGAAGAATTGGGGGCTGACCCCTAAAAAGACTTGGGGGCTGACCAAGCCTGAGGTCTGGGTGTGGAAGCCAGAGACGGGAAGGAGATGCAGGATAGAAAATGCAGCATGTTCTTCATGATTCATGTAGGGTAAGAGACAAGGATGGTTCTGAGCGTGATACCTTCAACCTAATAAAGAAAGAGCTTTCAGATGATGTTATACAATATCCAAAATACTTTAAAAAAATCTATACACACACATTCCTTCTTTTTCATCAAAGTGAACTGTAGCCCTAGCTAATAACAGATGCTCATATTTATTAAGGATTTATTAAGTGCCACCTAAGGTACTGGGTATTTTCCCTGTGTTATATCTTTAACCTTCACATCTCCACCATGAAGTAAGTACCGTGTTCATTCCCATTCCAGGACCCTATAGGACACTGTGGTATGGGGAAGCTAAGTCAGTCACCTGCCTTAGTAAGGGGAAGCCCTGATAAAAATGCTGACCTGCATAGACATCAAATGTTTTACATGAGAAACATGTAGCATGGCCTTTATCAGACAGGGATGAGGAGCGACTTGCCCTTGAGCTGGATGTAGTCTTGATACGATTTTATCTCGTTAAGGAAGTAGTTACCAAGAGGTTGCATACCCTTTAACTCCTGTCATGCTAAATCTGTAAAATAGCTTTCAAAGCTTTTAGTGTTAACATTCCAAAATTAGAGGCTGCTTTATGAGAGTTTATCTTCATTTTTCATTGTAGTGTTGTTCGTTGGGTTGATGGTTTTCTGCTTGCTTTTGTCTGATTTTCTCCTCTGTCTCTATCCTAGATGCCTGTCGTAACCATTTCTCTTTTTTTTCTCTTGTATCGCTCTTGTTTTCTCCTCTTAGGTATTTATCCAGCTGTTTTCTTTACTTTCCCCCTTTCTCTCTGTACCTATTAGTATCCCTTAAATGCCCATGAAAAAAGAATTCAAGTGTTTTCTTATTGCTTACTGAGTAAAAAAGAGTTTTAGGCTTTAATTTTAAAATTTTCGATGATTTAGTCGATCTCTATTTTAAATACAAAAACATTAAATTGCCTTTTAATTTAATTAGTATCAGAAGAATATTTTGATTCCCTATTGGACAGTTGATTGGGGTGGGGAGCAAGCCTCAGAATTCTCTATTAACCACAGAATTTGGTCCATTGTCTTTCTTGGTTATTTATTACTCAGTTTAACATAGAAGTTGTTAAACACCGTTTTTGTTTTTTAAGTGTCAAGGGAAGGCCTAGTTATTCCCCAAATATCAAATGAAACAATGCTCGTGAACCAAGAACTTCTGAATAGAAACCAGACAATTACCCAGGATGTCATCAGCATCTCATCTCAGTGTTTGTAATTGAACAATGAGAATGAATGTGTGTGTAAAGGCCATGGAATGAGCCTTTTAATTTGAATCCTGGGATGAGGTGAAGAGCTGTCATTTACAACATTACACAAATAATCCTACAATGAATAATAATTCTGTCTTGAAATTGCCTTCTTACATCCTTCCTGCCAAGTGATCAGCATAGATTAGTTGGTTTATGATGAAGATAAGAGTGCTTCGTATTTGCATACACTTGATGTTCACTTGTCAAGGTTTTCTGTCATATGCTATCTTATTTGTTATTCGAACATCTCGAATGCCCTGGAAGTAAGGAGGCTGGCACTAAGATCTCTCTTCACAACACGGAAGCTGAAGATCAAAGAGGGTATGTCACGTGCCTTGCGACACACAACAGCAAATCAGCAGTGACAGTTGACCTAATTCAAGTCTCTAGACTCTGGGAGCCAAGGCTTTTCCCTGAATGCATATGGCAGAGGTAGATGTCATCCTGTCCATCCAGCTGCTGGACCACTGACAGGCCCTCATCCTATCCACTGTGCTCAAAGTAGAAAACGGAGCACTTGGGGCAGGGGCGGGGCACGGACAACTCAGCAGCTTTGTGTGCCTCACCTTAGCAAAAGACAGATTCTCCTTCCTCTCCCTGAAGAGTCAAGACAATAGCAGACGTCTTAAGCTCTTCCTAGCTCAGCCTTTGGCCCAAACCCCAGGCGCTTGTGAGATGGGAGTGGGGCAAAGAGGGGGTACAAACACAGGAATCGCAGAAAAGCGGCCCCCTCCCCACTTGCTCGCGTCCCTGTGGCTCCCTTTCTCTTGGGTGGGAGAGTCAGTACATTTTCTTTTCATTGCTTGTCGACTCCGGGCACCCTGCGGCTGTGGTGACCAGCATTGCTTCCGGTGGATGATGACAGAGTGCTCGAAGAACTATGCTGTTTTTTTCTCAGATTTTTAAGCCATTTAAATGCTGGGGATTCTTTGAATTCCCTCTCTATCCCTTACCTCACTGCCCAAAAAGAACTAACTTACTGGCACTTTACATCTAAATGTCCCAATGTTTCATTTAAAAAGTGAAACATTTCATTTTTTAAAAAGTTAACTTAAAAAGAAAACATACAACAGTTGATAAAATAATTATTTTGAAATTAGCCATTTATTTTCAAGGAAAAAAAAATCTGGCTTTTCTGATATTGATGGAAGCTTTCTTCTCCCTCAAGGTGACTTTCTACATAAGGCCCTGAGGTGACCGTCCTTCATCATTTACATTTACATTTATCTGAGCCATTCAAAGTCCTCGGTGGTTCCTGGAATAAAAAAAAAAAAGGTAGGGGGATGCTGTCCCATTGCAGGTTGGGTGTAACATTCCCTGTTGGGTGTTCCATTGGTTCATTTATCTCTCCACCCAGGGTTGACTATCCCAGCTACCCAGGGAAACTGAACCTTGTGGCTCTTTCTGATAGAGAAGGTTTATAGTGTCCAACTTCTGCCTAAAACTTCTCAGACACTGTTGGAAGACAACTGGGTACCTGATTTCCCTGGAAGGGGGCTTTGCCCATGTGGAAATAAGGCCCCCCCTCAGGGTCAGGGAGAAGGCAATGGCACCCTACTCCAGTACTCTTGCCTGGAAAATCCCATGGATGGAGGAGCCTGGTAGGCTGCAGTCCATGGGGTCGCTAAGAGTCGGACATGACTGAACAACTTCACTTTCACTTTTCACTTTAATGCATTGGGGAAGGAAATGGCAACCCACTCCAGTGTTCTTGCCTGGAGAATCCCAGAGACGGGGGAGCCTGGTGGGCTGCCGTCTATGTGGTCGCACAGAGTCGGACATGATTGAAGCGACTTAGCAGCAGCAGCAGGGTGGTCAGAGCACCCACCATGTGCCTTTTTGCTTACACTGCTCTCTTGGCCATGCCAGCAACAAGAGCGCACAGGATCTAGAGGGGCCGGGACCACACCCTGTCTGGGCACGTGGGATTTGGGTTACTTTGGATTTAGCAGGCAAGAAGTCTTGTTTCTGACATGTGTTCAGTCAACAAATTAAGAGTTTGTGGCATTCAGCACCCTCGGGAAGCAGATACGGAGGCCCGGTGAGCATGCTTCTCAGGGATATTCATCAGAGAGTGTCCATAAGACCAAAGTGCATGGATGGAGGGGAGCAGGCCAGGACTTCACAGAGGCTGGGCTGTGAGGCAGCCCTATTGCAGCCTCACCCAGTCCCATAGAGAAAGCTGGAACTCAGATGGTCTGCCAGCATTGCCCTGGTATGGGCTGAAATGGGCTTCTTTTTCCTCACCCCGATCAGTCATATAGGAGTTGGGCAGCCCCTGAAGGGTGTGACCTTGGTCCGGGCAGCTCTTTGCAGCATAGCAAACCCTGAAGAGGCTGCCAGCAGTCCTCCCAGCAGCAAGTGGGAAAGCGGGTGTGGGGCAGATCAAGGCATCAACAAGGCTGAAGGAGACCAGTGATCCCCAAGTTTCCTGAAGAGGGGAGACTGGCATGAAAGGCTTTTGAAAGCAGGTCTGGACAGAATCCAAAGGTCCCAGGCCTTGATGTCCAGCCTCTATGACCTACCACTTAATCAAATGGCCAAGGATGTGTTAAGAGGGAGAAATGTGTAAATGTTTAGAGAACAGTGAGTTGTGAGCTATAAATGGCCCTGGCGTGTTTATAAGAAATGAGCAGGTCAGAAAGAAGCCCCAGTAGGTTTTTTCCCCCTTGGATAGAATTACCACACTGATGGATGGAGGGAGTGTTCTGGTTGTTAAATACTTGGGCCTTGCGAGCCTTCTGATGTAGTGCCTTGTGACAACTGCTTGCAGAGTGAGCTCAGGCTAGCTTCAGTTAGCTCTGGGCCACATGTTCCGGAAGGGAGGCTAGAGTTAGGAGTAGATCTCCTTTTGTGGTTGTTGGCCACTCTGCCATCCAAGGGTGTAGAACTCTGGTTGTTTTGGAGTGCCCAGCCTTGGCATTGGAGAAGGCTTTGCCTTGGCTAACTTACCACTGTGCATGGTACTCCAGGTCTGGATGATTGTGGGGAGGCATTAGATGAAGGACACTTAGCGTGATGCTCAGTGAGACGTTGACATACATCAGGACCAATCAATATCTCTTCCCAGCTCCGTCTGCCGCCATCCACCCTTCCTGCCCCGCCCTCAGCAGCCTGCCCTGGTGTTCCCTGCTCACTGTGCATGTCCCCCTCCTCCTGCCCCTGGTCCTTCCTGCCACCAGGGGTTCCTTCAGCTGAGCATGCTTGTGTGCCCTCTCCCTAAATAGCCCTGCTCGAATCTTTAGGAACAAAGTTGAAATGACATCTCCTCCACAATGTCCGCCTGGACCCACCAGCCAGAAGCAATTGCTGCCTCCTCCAACTGCCATTTCAGTCAGGTAGATAGATCCAGTGTGAAAGTGGGCATCGTGTTTGTTTTTTATCAGCTGGCTGGCTGGCTGGGTAAGTAGACTGGTGAAGAGATGAAGAGAAGGAAATACGGATAGAGGGATGAATGTAGGGTTTCCTGGTTTGGAATAACAGCAGCAGTGCTTCAGCTTTCTTGGCCTCCTCTGTCGGTGGGAGTAATGACAATGACACCTGCCTCATTGTTTGAGAATTTGATGGGATAGCGTTCGATATTAAAACCTGAGGTGGGATAAGTGTTAGTGATCGCTGCTGTTGGTATTTTGGGAAATAACTCTGTGAGATATTCAACCCTGTGAGAAAATTATTCTTGTGAAGATTGTGTATTAAAATAAAAAATGTCTAGGGCTTGTATTTCCCCATCTAGACTCGCTGCCTTATGTTACTGATGAAGAAACTGAATCCAAAAGAGGGAAGGGAGAGACTTGCCCACACTCTCAGAGTTGGTGGCAGGCTTAGTGTCAAAATATAATTTTCAGAAGTTAAAAATGTGACTCATACAAATATAGAATGTGCACATGTCAAAAATTGCCTTTAGCTATCTAATGAGGGGATCAACAAAATAGCAAAATGGAGTGGCATACGCACTGAGGAAAGAACACTGGAATACGATTGCCAGATTAAATATAAAATTAGTTAATGTCTTACAAGGCCATAAAATCATAAACTTGGGGATTATCTTTTCTACTGAACAGAAATCATTTGCATTTCTACTGGTCGAATGATCGTGCAACTTCACAGACTCTGAGCCTTTCGTTGAAAGTAAATGACAAATCAGACAAAAGTGCTTTCACGTATATAATTAGCTATTCCTTTGGGCAGCTGTCAAACAATGCCCCAAATATGACATTGAAGGAATGTTCTTCCTTTAATCCTGATGATAGAACCAAGTCTTCTCAGCAAACCCACTCCTTCTCCTCCTCCTTTCTGCCCTTCTCATACATGCATAGAGTCTGGGTCTTTGCTACCATTTCTTGTTCGCAAAATGAGGCTCATCATACCTCCCTCGCGGGCTAGTTCTGCTCGTGTGTGGCTTGGCGTCGGGCAGGTGCATGGAAGAAGGTCGTGTAGTCCCAGTGCTGGAAGAACATGAGATCCATAGGAGACGCAGACGTGTGCAAATAATGGCACCACCATTTGGCAATGACGGGGACAGGCAAGAGCAGAGTGCCACGGAGCCTAGACAGAGGGATGAGTTGGCAGGGGAGAGGAAGAGAAAGGACCAAGTCGAGAACATTAGATGTGGAATTTCCAAGCCCCATATCTGGTGGTTGGTGAAAAAGAGAAACCTGTGCTTAACCAGGTAAACAGCATATGCAAAGGTACAGAGAATAAAAAGTAAGGTTCTTTAAAAAAAAACAAACAAACAACCTTTTAATTTTGTATTGAACATAGCACAGCACACATAGCCAATTAACAAGGACTTTCCAGGTGACTCTAGTGGTTAAGAACCCAGCTGCCAATTCAGGAGACGGTAAAAGACACAGGTTAGATTCCTGGGTCAGGAAGATCCCCTGGAGGAGGGCATGGCAACCCACTCCAGTATTCTTGCCTGGAGAATCCCATGGATGGAGGAGCCTGGTGGGCTATGGTCCACAGGGTCACAAAGAGCTGGACACAACTAAAGTGACTTAGCATGTATGTATAGCCAGTTAACAGACAATGTTATGGTAGTTTCAGGTAAACAGCAAAGTGACTCAGCCATACATATATCCTATTCTTTCCCAAACTCCCCTCCCATCCAGGCTGCCATATAACATTAAGCGGAATTCCATGTGCTATACAGTAGGTCCTTGTAAGTTATCCATTTGAAATATAGCAGTGTGTATATGTCCATCCGGAACTCCCTAAGTATCTCTTTCCTCAATCTCTCCCTCCCCCGACATCTTTAAGTTCACTCTCTAAGTCTGTGAGCCTCTTTCTGTTTTGTAGGTAAGTTCATTTGTATAATTTCCAAATGTAAGGTGCTTTTTGTTGAGTGGATCTTTGTTGAGCCTTTGATGTGTGCCAAGTTCTCTTTGTTTGACCCTGGGGTGTGTGTAGAGAGTGGAGGAGATGGGAACCCTTATTGATGACATAGAAAACAAGTCCCAGTCCTTCTGGAGTGTTTCCAGGAGACTGGGGTCTTGGGTACATTTGGGAGAAGGGGTAATAGGTGGGGTGGTATGGAGACAAGCCAGGCTGGAGAGACATGACCTTTAGCTCAATGATGATATGAATGATAACCCTTGACCAAACAATTCATTTTTGGCCAAAAGCTTTTCTATACAGAGCCTACAACTGCCTTCTAGGGAAGGGGAACAAGTGTAAGCACTGGTAACTGCCTCAAGAAGTTTACAGTTCAGCTAGGGAAACAGGAGACACACTCACAGGAAGAAGCCACAGTGTGTGATAGTGGGTAAGAAGGCTGTTGGCTCAAGGCTTTTGGGGGAGGAGAACTCTTGGTGGCTTGGGTGGTCAGGAAGCATTTCTGGAGAGGAGACGCTCTTGATTGGGTTGCTTAAACAAAAGAGAAGAGAGGCATTCTGGGCACGGGAATGCTCCCAGCAGAGGCCTGGAAGCAGGGAGATTTCCCGGGGTTCCTGGGAGGAGAGTTTGAACAGGTGGGATGGGTCAGGTACTGAAGAACCATGAATGTCCAGCGGAAGTACTGGGGTCCATGTTGTATCAGGTTAAAAACTCAGATGCTGTTATGAGCTAGGAAGATCATGCCATGAGGGAAGTGGACCTGTTGGGGGCCATGCTTCGTGGAGTGAGGGTCAGGGAGGGAGCAGCTGCCTTGGGGCTCTGGCTGATGTGGCCATGTGACCAGTTTGTGAATTTTCAAGGGAGGGAAGAAATATGCATTTTGGTGAAGTCTGTTGTTGTTGTTTTTTACATGTTGTCAACTAAATGAAAAGAAAAAATAAAGTCATTCTGTGGGTCAACAAATAGCCGTGTGACCTGCAGGGCTCCATCTCATCATTTCTCCGTAGGCAGCGTGGTCAGTGAAGGTCCTTACTGCTTGGGTACCTCAGGGCAGAGGGAAGAGGAAGATGCTGACCTAGAGAACTGAGCAAGGAGCAGGCAGCTTCAGAGTCAGGGCCTTGTCCACTGTGACAGTGGGTCACAATTAATACCGAGCGGGGCTCAGCCCGACCAGGAACCACAGCCCCAGAACAGAAGAAAGACTGAAGGAAAGGTTGTGAGGTGTCAGGGTCAGAGTTGAGTGAACAGTGCAAATCCAGTTTCCTTTCCTGTCTTTAAAGAAGCCTGGATGGTATTGTCCTGTATATGTGAGGAGGGCAGGAGCTCCAACCCTTAACACACTTGGGCTTATTGGAAGGGTTTGTGAGATGGGCTTGTGAAAAGAGCACTAAGCTAGGAACTGGGAGGTCAAGTTATAAAAGTCCCTGCTGTTTATGGAGAACCCATCATGTGTCAGCCACTCCATACACATTCTCATTACTTCTCCTAATTCTCCAAGTTGCCATGCAAAGTAGAAAATACTGTGACTCTGCTTGTTTAAGATCAAGGTCACAGAGCTGATCTATGGCAAGGCTGGTATTGGAACCCAGGTCAGTTGATTGCACAGGCCGAGTCCTTTCCCATGGTCTCCACCACTCCTCTGGCCACACTATGTCCTTCACTGTGTTCTATATTGCACTGACTGTGTGACCTTGTATAGGTCACTTCTACCTTCTCACAGAAGAGCAGGAGGGGAAACTTTAGGGCCTGCCTGGTTCAACTTCAGGGTGCCATGGCTTTGCAATTGAAGTATTCGTGTGTTGGGATTTTATGATTCTAAAGCTCTTTGAACGTTTAGCTTCAAAGAAAGAACTAGGAATCAGAGATGTGTCATCTTCAGATAGGCAGTGGCAGCAGTGTTGAGAATGAACTTGGCAGCCCTGCAGGAGAGAATGTGCTCTTATCATTCTTGGAAGGGCTTTTTGTAGGAAATAGGTACAGAGTGTCTAAAAAACAGATATTCCTGCATGGCTGTCACTGAGGCCCAACCTGGGGGCCTAGCATGCAGCTTCTACTGTTTTCATCGTTCTGCTTTTCTGTAATCTATGAACGTTTGCAAACTCCCCAAAGGACCTGCAGCTTAAAAGAGAAATGTTATTGATGCGCTTTGTCTGTTTTTGGCTTGCTGGGGTTGGTGCTCATCCAAAATGGAAGCATTAAGTTTTACATCTGTTTTATCTACATCAGCTCCTCTGTCCCCCAAATCCATTAAAAGATAACAGAAACAGACCTCTCTTCAGGCAACATCTGATTGGTTCATATCTGGGGGACCAACGTGTCGTGTCCCACCTTGCCGTAGCTGAGACACGCATTTAACCTTTACAAGGAGCCACCGAAAAAGACACAGCCAAACTTCCGTGTGCCCTTAGAGATTAGAGGAGGGTTTTTCTCTCAAATATGGAACTGTTTTTCTGACTCAGCAGGGGAAGGAGGTGGATATGAAAGCAAAAGATGTTCCCTGAGTATTTTGGGTCATGGATCTTATTGATCAGACTTACGCAATTGGACATCTCTCTCGTGCCCACACATGTTCTCTCTCTCCTCTGTCTCCTGCTGCCTCAGTAAGTTCCAGAGAGATTTGTGAAGATAAGAGGCAGCGAGAGGATGGGCTTCTGGAATCTTGCTCCACTTCCTGGGGTGAGTAGAGGAAGGCAATCTTCAAGTATAGGAAACACATTAGACCAATAGAAGGAGTTAGGTAAAGCCATCAGTCAGAATTGTTCCTTAAAACTTCTCAGTGAGATGACTCCTGTCCTCAGGTGATTCTGAAGTGCAATGGGCTGAGAAGCAGTGGACCCATGGCCTCAATCAGCCAGAGTGACAGGAGCCCAGATTCTCATAAGCCCTCACCTTAGTCTAGAGTAGAAGTTCACACCTGTCTGACGCTCGGAATCACCTGGAGACTTAAAATTTCAGTGTCTAAGCCCACCTTCAGATGAAAGTGAAAGTAAAAGTCACTCAATCGTGTCTGACTCTGCAACCCCACGGACTACACAGTTCATGGAATTCTCCAGGCCAGAATACTGGAGTGGATAGCCTTTCACTTCTCCAGGGAATCTTCCCAACCCAGGGATCAAAGACAGGTCTCCTGCATTGCAGGAAGATTCTTTACCAGCTGAGCAACAAGGGAAGCCCAAGAATACTGGAGTAGGTAGCCTATCCCTTCTCCAGCAGATCTTCCCGACCCAGGTATTGAACCAGGGTCTCCTGCATTTACCAGCTGATCTATCAGGGAAGCTCCACCTTCAGATATTCTTACTTAATTGGTCTAGAGGGGATCCAGACAGCCATGTTTTGTAAATTTTCCCAGAGGACGTTGTTGTGATTTCTACTCTAGAGCAGAGTGCTTCTCAAACTCTGATGTTCAGAGTTTACCTGGAGATCTTATTAAAATGAAGATTCTGAAGACTTAAAGAAATGACAAGACATCCCATGTTCATGGACTGGAAGATTTATAAGTAAAGACATATAAATATAAGTAAATTCTTTCTCAGTTTCTCTACAGATTTCAAATCAAAATCTAAGCAGGACTTTTTATAGGTAAAAATAAGCCAATGTCTAAAATCTATGAAAAGGTAAGTAGCTGGAGTAGCTAAGATAATTTTGAGAAAGCATATATTTGGAAGGATCACATTACCTGATTTTAAAATTTGTTATAGACTGTAGAAATAAAGACAATGTGGTATTGGCAAAGAAATAGACACGAAGGTCAAGGGAACAGAATAGAGTCCAAAAACAGACCCACATCAAAATTGTTTCTTGACAGAGGTTTAAAGGCAATTTGATGAAGAAAGGATAATATTTTCTAGAAATAAGTTAAAAAAAATTGGACATCCAAAATTAAAAAATGAAAAACCTCCACCTAAACTTCACACTCGTACAAAAATTTGCTCAAAATGGACCACATATATAAATGTAAAACTATAAAACTTTAAGAAGAAAACAGGGCGATATCTTTGTGGCTTGTGGTTAGGCAAAGAGTTCTTAGACATGACACCAGAAAGACAATTCATACAAGAAAAATAGATCAGTTGGACTTTGTCAGAATTAAAAACTTTTGCTCTGTGAAAGACACTGTTTTGAGAATGGAAAGATCGGTTACATACTGTGAGAAAATGCTTAAAAATCACATATTTCACAAAGGACTTCGTAGATAGCCAGGATATGTAAAGAAATATTAAAACACAGTAGCAAGAAGACAACCTGATTGAAATATGGCAAAAGACTTGAACAAACACTTCATCAATTGTTGGTGACAAACACTTTGCAAAATGTTTCCTTGGAACTAACCCCAGAGGTTAGGAGAATCCAAGGAGGATACACTGCATTATTTATCTAAGCATAGTCTGTCAGAGCTTTCTACTTTTCTCAAAGCTCTTGTGTATTATGCTCTTTAGATACCCTATATATTTTGTGGGGTCCTAGGCAGAGGTTCATCTCCGTATCTTGCAGGTAATAATCACCAGACCCTGGAAGGTTAATAGAGCTTGTTAGTGAAAGAGTAAGGCGGAAGCAGGTTTCTCAGCTACCAGAGCCCCCAGGGTCCCTATGAGAGGCAGATCAAGTGGTCTGAACCATCACGACATACAAAGCTCAGGGAGCAGATTCTCAGGACTCTACTGGGTAGTCAGCTGCAGACTCACACATGTGACTGTCAAGTTTAGGTTCAAGTACACGATGGCACTTTGTCAAGTGGTGAACCTGCAGAAAGCCGTATTATCACCTACTCCTAATTGTCTTTTCTCTGCCTCCAATTAGAGGAGGTCCTCATGAAAGTTCCAGTGTTGAATGAGAGGCTCATTAGAGTCAAACCATTCAGGCTTCAGTCCTCCTGCAACTGACAGCTACCTTGTTGAGGGATCTTGAACAAATCAATGACCTTGTCTTGAACAAACCTTGTCTCTAGTAGGTCCCTGGAAATGGTATCTGTGCTGTTCAAGGCTTGGGAGTGGAAGATGTCCATGAATTGCCATTGCCTGTCCAAGGATGGCAGTGAGAAGAGCCAGGGATCTGCAGGACAAGTGGGACCTATTTCCTATGTTGAGACATTGGGGTGAGATATTTCGTGCCTCTGTTGTTTGCTCCAAGTATCACTGCCTTCGGTTGTGCTTCGGTTGATAACCTTAGATGACTCTTCTATGCAGTTGGTTCTTGCACCTCAATTTTCTTGACAATGACTTCTCAACACTAACTTCCTTGCAGCATACAACCTCAATTAATCCTTAGTTAACATACCACAGAGATGAAAGCCTTTTTTCCCTTGTTCCATTTTTCCCCCCTGAGCAGATTGGATTTTGTACAGCTCCTTTGGAAACCTGCTTTGAAAGCAGGTTCAGATTCTAGCCCAGTTCCTATTTATTTATAGCCTCAGTTATTTCAGCAACTGCTGTCAAATAAAAACTCTGGTTAATCAGAGGCAGGTAAACATGCCAATTCTAGTTCATTGTCCAAGCAGCCCCCTCTGCTGTGGTGGAGGAACCATGCGACACTGAGGCCAATCCTGGCTGCTGGAGGATTGGAGACAAACACAGTTAAGACTTGCTCACCATTCATTCCAGGCACCCAAGTGCCTGGCACCAAGTGATTATCACTTCTGTTATATGGTGGAAAAAGAAAGAAGTTATGAGCCAGAGCTTCCAATTCTGGTTTGGCCACTTGCTGGTTCTATGACTTGTAAAAGTTACTTAGCTTCTTGGAGTCAGGATTTACTCATTTAAAAATGGCAGCATTACTAACTACAAATACAAATGAGCTCATGTATTTCTCTAGGACAGTGCTCAGTCAACAGTGGTTTCTTAATTCATGGTTCATTGAAGCTCTTTGATTAAATGTGAAGTCAGAATTTAGAGAGTGGAATGAATAAAGGAACACATGTGTTCATCAAAGATGATTGAGAATCTGCTAGTCATCAGATATTATGAGAGCTGGTAGAGAAAATTAGATATTGTCCTGGGTGTCCTAGAGCTTACATGGTAGGGAAGAAAAGGAAAATGAACCTAGAAATGTACAATCATACATATTGATCAGTCTGTTTTTAAAAGACCTGGAAGAGAGAAGTTGGTGGAAACAACTTGTCCTGGGGAGTAGTTAAGGAATTGAAGCAGCAGCATTTGAGCTGAGACCAGAAAGGGAGGTGGGGTGTAGGAATTAACTGGACAAAGAAGAGAAAGTACACATATCCAGTCCTGAATGCACATGTTCAAGGAAGGAAAAATAAAGCCAGGGGGATCCAAGTGTAGTGAACAAGGAGGGGCCTGGCTGAAAAGCAGCAAGAGAGAAGGATAAGAGCTCACGGGCATGCTATCTTATCCTGGGATCTACAGCAAGCCATAGAAGGGTTTTAAGCAAAGAAGTAATGTAATTCTAGTTATTAGGACCCAGTTGGACTGAATAAATGGTTACTAAGAATACACTGCCTACTTATGGGAAGAGCTCATGCACTCAGTGCTGAGGGCTGGCAGAAGGCAAGGGTGGTGGCCGTTGTTAATAGTCTTCGGTTCTCCCTGACTCTGGTCTTTCATGGAGCTGGGGGCAACTCAGAGATGCTGCAGTCTCTGGGTTCTGTAGGGTTCTGCCTCGCTGAAGCCATAGACTTTCTGTTGTCTTGGGACTCCCTAGGAGTGAGAATCCAGAAGGTTGTTATCTGTGTGGCCTCAACTGGATAATTCCAGCTTGATGATCTGATTCTACTATTGATTGGAAGAGGAATGGTGAGTCTGTGGCATCAGCTGGAATAAACTGGGTTAAGGAAGCTAACCCTGTATTTTTCAGGGAAAAAAAAAAGGTCATTCAAGCTAAGTCAGTCATGTCCATCTCCTCTCACTGACCCTAAACACTCTGAAGGGGACATATGTTCTCTGTGCCCACTGCAGCCTGATCAGTGGAATGGCTTGGCCTGGAGAGAAGTGGCAACTTTTTTTGTGTGTGAATGTTCCTCCTCTTTATATCTGCAAGGAGTCCAGGGAGACATTCATCAAAAGCCCCTTGGACAGATGCATATCTCTTTATAAGCTAACTATCCAGGGGAGAGTCCCTTCTTGGAAGAGTGGGTGTGGCAGAGTGAGATAAGGGAGACTCAGGCAGATGGGCAGTGGCTCCTAGGTCCTGCAAGGCTGTAGCTGCCCTATAAGCAGGGCAGCCAGGTCTGAGGCAGAACGGTGGCCATGATCCTTCTGAAGACGCTCTCACGTTTATTCAGAGTCTGCTGTCTTCCGGGCTCTGGCCTTTCCTCAGGCCATCACATTTATCCTTCCCAGTGATGGTCCATTTTTTTGATGAAACAGTGGAGACTCAGAGTGGTTACATAATACACCCAAATTCACATGGGCAAGAAGGGGTTGATATAGATTGAATGTCTGTGTCCCTCCCACCCTCCAAATTCATATGTTGAAATCTTCTCCCCACCGTCGATGGTATTTGGAGGTAGGGCTTTTAGGAAGTGAGTAGGGCATGAGGACAGAGCTCTCTTGGGATTAGTGCCCTTATAAAAGAGACCGCAGAGAGCTGCCTTACTCTTTCCACATATGAGGACACTAAAAAAAGATGACCGTCTGTGAACCAGGAGGCGGTCCTTCACCATGTACTACACCTGCCGACACCTTGATCTTGGACTTCCCAGCCTCTGGAACCGTAAGAAATACATGTATGCAGTTTATTTTTGTTATAGGTGCTTGGACAAACCAAGACACAAGGTAGAACTGGATTTGGGTGCAGATCTTTCTGGCTCTTTCTATGTTGTCTCGTAGACCATACCAACTCCTTGTATGTGTGTGATGTCGGGGAGAGGGCCTGTGGTGTGATCCTCCCAAGCTTGGCCTGATGCTAGGACATTGTCCTTGGGTGGATACAGTGAAGGGGCATTGGACTGGGAGGATCTGAGTGTTGCCTCTGGCCTGTCAGTGGGCTGTCCTTTTCTCCCCAGTGAAGCAGGGTCAGCGTGCCTGCCTTGTTGGCCTGCCCTTGCCAGCCTGCTGGGTGCTGGTGTGTGTTAATGGATGTGGAAGTTCTTTAGGGAGGAGGGAGTGCAGGGGAGGAGGCTGAGGTGAGAATGGACAGCCAGCAGCCTGTAAGGGAGACCTTGGTCCTAGCTCAGCCACAAGTGGGCTCAGCTCTCGGGGAACTGAGAATCAGGCCACGCTTTGCCTGGGCTGGGTCAGAAACAACATTTCCTGAGCCCACGTCACCTGCTTCCATTTGCACGGTTGAGGGAGTGCCTGGGTGTGCTGCTCCCTGCTTGGGTGTGCATCTGGGCTCTCTAATCCCCACTTCTTAAAGCTGAGAATTAGCTGGGGTGCATCTCTTGGCCCCCAAAATGGACCACATGGGCAGCAGGGAGCAGAGGTCACTCTGTCCTACATAGCTGCAAGAGTCCCTCTAGCTGCTCCCAGCTGAAGCCAACGCTGGGACTTCCGGCCCCTCCGGCTCTCCTCCTCCTGCTCTCACCTCCTCCTTGCAGTTTCTCTGCCATTTGCAGTGGGAGGTGCTGGAACAATTAGGTGGCAACACCCTCCCAATTGTCTCTAATCTTCATGCTTTCAGAATCTCATTAGTTCCTGTGCTTTCCTGCTCTGCCTTCCTGTTCTTTGCTGCTGGCATATCCAGGGCTAGCCAGTTACCTTGCTCCTGGGGCAAAGATGGAATCGTAGGCTTGTGGCACCGTGACCTCCCTGGGAGGGAGGTCTGGGATTTAGGGGCACGCACTGGGACTCCTCCAGGCCTGCTGCACTTCAGGGCCACCTTTGCTTTCACATCTGCTGAAGTGAAGGGCTCTGGATTCAGAGTTGGGCAGCCAGGGGCCTGGTCTGAGATGTGTCTAACCTTGATGATGATGATGGTGATGATCATAATACCAGTAATAGTTAAACTAGCTTTCATTTTCTACTCTCCTGTTTTGTGCCAATGTAGACCCCGTGTCATATAATTCTAGCAATATCCCTGTGAGACAGGCATGGTAGTCACTTTACAGATAAGAAAGTTAATGCTCAGAGAGGCTGAGTGACTGCCAGCAGTCAGACAGCGGGAAGATGACTGAGCTGCAGTTTATGCCCACATCTCTTTGACCCCAAGCCCAGCTCTGTCCACTGGGGCATTCCGACTCATGACTCACAGAGCCCCAGGGTCACTTACTCAGAAGCCCCCCTGGAAGTGGCAGGGCTTCAGGTCCTCCCAGCTCCCCCTCCTGGCAGTGAGGAGGCTCAGACCCCTGACCGCACTAGTGCCCTGGCTCCTTCATTCCTCCCACACTGCCCCCTACCCCCACATGTCTGCACGGAGCCCCCTGTGTGCCATTGTCTGAGCTGGGCTGCAGACTTTAGAAGGTGCTGGACATAAAGAGGCTCGAGGCAGCCTGACCCAGCTACTCCTAGTTTTTCTTTTGGAGGCCTGAGAAACACATCTAGAAAACAGATAGGAAGGTGAGAAGAAGCAAGAAAAATGGGAAAAAGAAGACTAAGGACTGCAAAAGTGAAGAGGATGCCCATCCCCTCCACCCAGTGCTCAGGGAAATATCCATCTTAGAGTGGTCTGAGGGGGGCAGAGTGCCCACCCTGGTACCTCAGAGGTCAAGGTGAAGTGAGATCCTGCTAGCCTTGATTCCATACTTGCCTGAGACCATCAGAGACCTGAACCAGGAGCGCTTCCTTAGCCTGGACAAAGCCTTATGCTCCACCAGGAGCTGGGCCTCCCCATCTCTGGGAGGACTGGTAGGCCAGCAGCTCTCTGGCCCCTGGGCCTACAGAGGGGACAGTTCTTGGAATCTGCTCTCTCTGTCCACAGTGGCTACCCTGCTTCTCCCCCAGGCTCTCATCCTTCCTCCAAGGCCCACTCACTGTCACCTCCTCTGGGAAGTCTTCCCTGCCTGCCCAGTATCATGGCTCCAGACCTTATTCTAGAACATCAGCTACATCACAGTCTCCCTACAACTTTATACATGTCTTTCTCCTTTTTTCTAAGACAAGACTGAGAACTCTTTTAAGCATAGGATGATCTCTTCTTCTGTGCTTAGTCCCGTGAAATATTTAAAATACCACTGGCATAATTCAGCATACACAGTAAGTTTCTGCTCTTGCATACTTGGATCAGATTATTCTCCCTTTCCTTGTAGTGGGAATTATTAATTATCCTTATTACCATCTGCCCATAGTGTTTCTTTTTTTATAGCTTTGCTTCCCATTGCTTTCCCCTCCTTGGCGTTTTGTTTGTTTATTCAGTACTCAGCCATTGAGCAACAATGGGCACTCGTCTAGGTGCTGGATGTGCAGAAATGAGCATATATGTAGCTTTAATTGTCTTATGCAATTGAAAAGCACAGAATTAGGGCTGACTTAGGGTGAGGCTCAATTCATTGGCTTAATGATGTCACCCCTGGAGCTGAGATTCCCGTGGGAGCTCACTCAAGGGTTGAATATATGAGGGGCCCTTGCCTGGGTACACCTCAAGTCTTTCCTGAATGAGCAGTTCATCTGGTAATGAATGAGGCCACCTAGGCTCACGCACACTTGTTCCTGGAGTTGGCACTTCTCAGGTTTCATAATGAGAACAGGCTTTTTTTAGGGGAGCAGGTGTGCGGTAGATTCTGGATCCCTCCACGCTGTCTTCTGATGATTCTCAGAGAATCGCACGTCTCCAGTCTGATTTGGCTGAGCCTGTCTGTGTCACCCCCACAGGGCTGTGATGTTTGTTCCTGGAGCAGAGAGACATCTGTCATCCTCACTGAGCCTTGACAGATGCCACATTCAAATAAGCAGCACCCGTTTAACACTCACACAGCAGCGGCTATGTCATTGCCACCCTGGCTCAGACACTGCACCCTCGTTTACCTGCCTTTCCTCCTGCTGGGGATGCCTTCCTGCTGCTCCCACGCTGCAGGTACGGGACCAGGGTACCTCTGTGTGCCGTGATGCCCAACAGACTTGAGCAAGAGGATTTGCACGCAGGCTCTCACTGCAGAATTGCGGGTTGTAAGCACCTGCTGGGAAGTGAACACATTTCTGCCTTTCAGGTTGGAACAAGTCTTGGATGGCTGATCCTGAGCATAATGGGAAAAACACACAGAACACCACCTCCTCTGGGATATGAATGGGTCTTTCTAGAGGAAGCGTCTCACTTGGCTCCTGTTACCTTCAGGAGTGAGAGCTTAAGGAAGTGGTGTGGGCACATATTGAAAATGGGGCTTACTTTTAGCATTAAGGGGGAATGGAGGATGGGCTCCTCATATTCTAAAAGAGGGGAGGCTTAACTGAGGATGGCTTTAAAATAAGATTTAGATGAAGCAACTCATGAAGAGATGGATGAGGGTGGTGGGATGAGAGGAGAAGCAGGCATACATTCATGTCTAAGTATATGAAGGTCCTGCAAATATTTTATAATGATGTAGAACATTTCATCTTTCTTTATAAACTCACTCTAGTTTTTGGTACTTTATCACTGCCTCCATGTGGCTGTAGCAGTAATAATCCTCAAAGGTGTTTGTGGACTTGTCTTGGAGAAGTCTAGGTTGAGTGTTAGGGTGGCAGAGAGTGTCCTGCTCCTTGGTAGGCACCTGGAGGAAGAGGGCTGTCTGGAGAAAGACACTGGAGGGCCAGGTCCCTGGGGCCTCTGAGAGGGAAAAGAAGAGATGAGTCCAAGGGCAGGGGGAGGCAATCATTTGTTAGGTCCTAGGAAGTGTCCTGGTGCCATGTTCCAGGTTCCAGATGGGAGGGTTGGGGAGATACAGGTTCATAGTTAGCGTCTGTCCTGCTCGGGGCAGCGGGGGAGTAGTGGCGGTGGTGGGTGTAGAAAAGTGGAGAAGGAGATTGTTACCTGTATTTAACCAGATCTATTGCAGAAGGTCAGTAAGAGAAGTCCTACTCTTGACCATGCCTGCCTACAGAAGATTCCAGTGGAAGAAGACTTGTCTCCTCCTGAAAGCTTCCTGGAAGAATGTCTGACGAGTGCAACTGCATCTCAGCTAGAGTTGTGGGAGGGTGATGGAGCACAGTATGGAGGGGGCA
Source organism: Bison bison bison (assembly GCF_000754665.1). Lineage (NCBI taxonomy): Eukaryota > Metazoa > Chordata > Mammalia > Artiodactyla > Bovidae > Bison > Bison bison. Next base: position 4,505,310 of record NW_011494601.1, read on the forward strand.
CTGGTTCCGTGACCGTCAGCTGGGCTGCAGGGAGTCCTGGGGGCTGGTTCTCAACTGGTCCTTACTGTTCCTCCTTAGACTGCCCCCCTCTTGGAGAGAGCTCTTCTACTTACATATTTCTTCTTATCTTGTGCTTAAATGTTTCACTTGGAAAAGAGACTTGGGAATGAAAACATTTCTTTCTATCCTGCATCTGATCATCCTGCAGCTCTCTTGGACTCTAAGCTGATTTTGGGACGTTATGTTTTCAGAGACACCAGTCCACTTCACCTCATCTTGCTTTTTTATCTTTAAGTTCCTCTTTCTTTCTTTTTTAAAGTATTTATTTATTTTATTTGTCTATACCAAGGCTTAGTTGCAGCATGTAGGATCTAGTTCCCTGACCAGGGATCAAACTTGGGCCCTCTGCATTGGGAGCACGGAGTCTTAGCTTCTGGACCACCAGGGAAGTCCCTCCTTTTTCTTTCTTAAGCTTTGAGTTCCTAGGTTGTTCTTTCTGTATTTCTTCAGATTATGCTTGTGATTCATCCTTTGCATGTTGTTTTAAGTAATGAAGAGAGTCTGAACCCAGGAGTAAACCCAAGGGCCATCTTCATAACTTTGGAAGTTTCTGGAATCCATAAAATGTCCCTTTGGATACAGCAAGCTGAAGTTGAAGAAATACTAGCTTTTCCCTTAATTTAAATGACTGCATCCCATGGGGAATTTAATTTTAAAAATAAATTGCATTTTCCAATAAAGAGGAGAGCTCTGCTGGATAAGCAGTGAAGATGTTTACTTATAAAATGATTCTTTATTCAGCTCAAGAGAAACCTATGGGACAGAGAAGAAGAAGTGCTGAATGGAACCTATAAGACCAGATTTTTAAATCAAGGCTGAATTTATCATGTCTCCTTTTCAGTGAGCTCTACCTAAGCAGAGCCAAGCAGACCCTCTCTGGACCCTCCCCAAACCCAAGAGTGTCAGGGTGCAAATCCTGGGAGCAAAGGAATGGGAAGTCTTTCCAGCATGAGTGCATGTATCATCTGGGACTTTTTTGTATGCAAATGAGAGAAATCTGATTCAAGTTGCTTAAGCACAAAATAAAAACAAAAAGGAAAGGCTGAGGAGGGATTGGAGAACTCTGGTAACTGAAAACCCCAGAGGTTAGGTTTGGCTTTCTGTCTAGCTGACCCCAGGCACCTGAAGGATGTCAGCAAGTCCCTTGTCCTTCCCAGTTCACTCCATTTCACCTTTCATATCACATTTGTACCTCTGCGTTGGTTTTATACTTTCTGCAACAGAGGCAAATGCACTTCATATTCACTTCTTACCCTTAACTCTCAGTGAAAAGGCAGTTTCTTTTTTTAAATACAGAAGTTCCAGCAAAAATAACCCAAACTGACTCTTACTAGAACAGGTTGGTTTACACGCTTGTTTTTGAACCAATTACCATGGCCAGGAAGATGGGTCTGCTGGTCTCATTGGGTCAGCCTGGTGTACACCCACTCCTGGAACTGGAGAGTTGTGGGGGGGCTCACTGAATCACAAAGATTGAGAGTGAGGGATTGTTTTCTTACCAGAGGGATCATGTATGCTAGGCAGGTAAAGAAATAGCTATCCACTATGACATGACTTGGTCAGGTAGACTTGAGGGGTCAACCCTGGGATGATCCATGTTTGCCAACCGATCCTGTTAGGCAGTGTCTTCCTGTTTGGATATCTACAGAGTATCTCAGTTGCTGGTGCAGTCCTGCCATCTTGTTTCTAGATATTGGAAATTGAGCATGCAGAGCCTAATATACCAGGTTGATCTGGTGTATATAAGGCTAGGCAATCTCTTTGTCCACATTTCTTCCCCAACTGCAGCTAACAAATCACTTCCACCCAGTATGATTATTATTAATTTTAAATTATCAGTTGAGAGCTGATAACTGTTGGAGATTTAAAAAATTATCTATCTGCCTGTCCATCTGTGTCTATCTATCCATTCAGTTTTACATTTGAAATTATTTAATTTTATTAATTGAACACATTTTTATGAAATGCCTACACTTGCCTATTATTGAGTACTTACTATGTCCTGGGCAGTTGTGTATATGCTGTATAAATATTAAGTCAGCTCTTCCCCCAAAATCCTGTGAGATGCATACTTAGCCCTGTTTTTCTGGAGAGGAAACACGGTCAGAGTGTTCTGTGACCTGTCAAAGGCCACTCAGCCTGGAGCAGGCAGAATGCTTGTGTCTTGGCCTGGGTTTGATGCTTACAGAAGGGATACAAAAGCCATGTTCTCTGCCCTTGAGCAGTAAGGAACTGCTGTGCGTTTGTAGTTACATAAAAGAATGAGTAATATGCTTCTATGGGAATAAAAAATAAAATAGAAGGAAGTGATTAATTTTGCCTGAGTGTAGTCTTGGAGGCAGGAAGGGACATTTGAGCTAGGTCTTGATGAGTGAGTAGGAGTTTCCCATGAGGATACAGTACAGAGGGAATTTGTCCTTTAACTGAGTTATGCATGAGTTTTGTATGAGTTGGAGCTGCTAGTTTCAGGAAATGTAATATCATCTTGGACTCTGCCTTCTCATTTTACTGCAAGGCCAAAAGGATACACATTTGTATTAGTTCAGATGCTTTCATTTGCAAAGAAAAACCCCTATACAAGGTAGTTTAAACAATAAAGGGGATTTGGTGTCTCATCTCATTGAAAAAAATCACAGAATTAGGGCTGGTATAGGGCAAGCCTTGATCTGTTGGTTGAGTACTCTCACCCAGGGTCTGGTTTCTTCCCTCTCCCTATTCTGTCTATGTAATTATTATTATTTTTTTTAATCAAAGGCCAGCTCCTTTTGGAGCCCTAAGATGACTGAGAAATCTTCTCGGGCTGTGTCTTCCTTTCTTATGCCCACCTGGAAGGAACGGTGGTTTTGTTCCCAGTTTCCCAGCCAGAGACCTGAGAGTCACTCTGATTGGACTGGCTTAGGTCACTGGTGCTCAGCCCTGAGCTAATTCCTGTGGCAAGAGACAGCGCCCACTGATGGAGTCAGTTTCTCTGGAACTACATGAATCCTCGCACGGAATTTTGGGGACTGGTGGAAGAAGGAAACGGACAGTTCCTTTAAAGGGAAAACTTTAAAGAATGTTCTCTACAGAACTCAAGTTTGTGCCTTCTCTATCTTTTGGACAGGGAAGGTACCATATACCTACTGCTCATAAATCTATATGCTCTAACTCTAGGCCTGACCTTGGGCAATCCAGCCACGAACTACTTTCTTTCTGTTGTCTCATCCTAGTTTGTCCTCTGACCAGCTTGGTTTGACTTGGTCTTAGGACACCCACTCTTTCTTAGAATATAATGAATTTTGTGGGCAGACCAGGGTTCTGTGAGTAGGAAGGCATAAATAACACTCAGAATGGTCTAGAACTTCATAGCAACTAATTTTTGAGGCCATGATCAGAATGTCTTTCTTAAAACCCTTAAAAGAGGGTTAAAAAGAAAACTGACAGCATTTGCTAAAACTCTTCCCAACCTCCAAGACCACCACTCTCCCCTTCCTAGTGGAGGAACTAAATTTATTCTCACAGAATGGCAAAAAACCCAGGTGAAACAATGAGTGTACACTGAAGCTCAAGACATGTCCTATATGTCTTGTTGGACTGCTATGAGCCTTAGAGTCATTGCATCTATATTGCCTGACCTATAGCAGACACCTGATAAATGCTAGCCATTATTAATAATAACTATGTTGATTGAACTGCTTAATAATGTGAGTCATTGGAGTAGAACTTGCTCACTTTTGGGGTGTTTGCTTCCAATATTGCCCCCTTGGACCTCATCACTGCTCAATGATGGGGCTTCTTCTTTTGTCCAGTGGGTCTCAGGATAGGGGTGAATGCCTTCCCAGGGTGTCCTAGTGGGAGTAGGACAGAGCCCATAGAGAGGAGTTTCCCAGTTCCCACCTCTTCCCTGTGCTGTCCCCACCTAGTCTGCAGACTTCTCAGTCATTTATCACAGCCTCTTTTGAAATGCATGTGGTTTTCATCTGTAATATCCTGATTGTCCCATTAATCTCCTTTAAGCTTCATGAAAAATACAAAGGGCTGGATCAAGAAATAGTCACCAAGTTCTAATTTCGCATTCAGGGGATTGTTTTCCAGGGACGTGAAGAGACTGCTGTTTCCCATTTGGCATTTGGCTTTCCAGCTAAGTAGGGAGAGCTGTCGCCTTCTGAATTATCTGTCACTTTTCAAGGTTGCATCTCTATTTTGCCCCTTGTGTGTCTGTACCTTTTGTTGCTTCTCTGTGTGCATGTGCTCCTCTTCCTAATGAATGCAGAACTGTGCTACTCAGAGGGAACACTAAGAAATGTATTTTGATGAGACCTTAGAACAGCAAGAAGCTGGAACCTCAGATACCCCCTGTGCATATTCTTTAGTCCCTGACCATAAAACAGTGCTCACTAGAGAAAGAGCAGTGTGTATGTGTGTGTGTGTGTGTGTGCACGTGCTTCCCTTAAATAAGAGAAAAAGTTTATTTCTGTGCTCACAGGAGCCAACCAAAAAAGTAACTAACATGTTACATGGTGAAGATTAAACACTTATAAGGGGCTTCCCCGGTGGCTCAGCTGGTAGAGTCTACCTGCCAATCTGGGAGACACAAGAGCTGAGGGTTCAATCCCTGGGTCAGGAAGATCCTCTGAAGAAGGAAATGGCAACCTGTTCCAGTATTTTTGCCTGGAAAATCCCATGGACAGAGGAGCCTGGCAGGCTACAATCCATGGGGCTGCAAAAGAGTTGGATATAACTGAGCCCACACAAAGGCTTGTAAACCTAACTTACTAGGGGGAAAGGGAGAGGGGAGAAGTGGCTTCTATGGAAGAACAGATAGGTTTCTTTTCTTTTCTTCTTTTGACTGTGCCTCTTGGCTTTTAGGGTCTTAGTTCCCCAACCAGATATTGAACCTGGGCCCTCAGCCATGAAAGCACAGAATCCTAACCACTGGACCCCCAGGGAATTCCCACAGATGGTGTCTTCAGGAAAGAGAGACAGATTCTTTGGAAAACAGTGTGGTATAAGAAAGTGGTAATATTTGTCGGCATGTGGACGAGTGATCTTTGCGTCTTCTTCAGGGTTGTAAAACACCCCACCGAAGGGATTTATGGTAGGTGTTGCACACACACTAAGACCAACCCCCACGACTCTCTCCAAGGTCCTGAATTCCAGATCAGTCCAGTGTTTAACATGGTAACCACTGGTTGGGTGTGGCTATTTAAATTTATATGAAATTACTAGTTTAGTTACCCAGCTGCATTAGCCACATTTAAGTGTTCAGTAGCCACAGGTGGCTAGTGGTTACCATCCTGCATGACACAGAAAGCACATTTCCATTGACACAGAGAGTTGTATGGGACAGCATTTAGCACGAAGGAGAAAAGGAGAGGCAACTGGTATACGGGTGTTAGCATTTAGCTACAAAGTACCAGGCACGAATATTAAACAGTCCCCCTTTTTGACTCTGCATGTACTTCCCCTGAAATTTTCAACCACCTATATAACAGGAGAAATGAGAGACTGTTGTTCCCTGATCAACATAAACATTCCACCACTGTGGAAATTTTTCTCTTAGGGAGAAATACAAATGTATATTTTGTTACCTGATATGAATACTGAACTTGTATAGCGTATTACATGTGTTTCAATCCACTGGTGACTGGTGTGCGTGTAGCCAGAAAGCCAAGGTAGAGCCTTGCTTATATTAGAGAGAGAAAGGGGTTCAGAAAAACTGTTAGACTAGTAAATATTCCTGTCCAGTCAGAACTATAACATCTCTGTTGACTACTAGGTGGGCAAATCTACTTGTGGACAACCCAGTCTACTAATTCATCTCAAAAAGCATACACCAGAAATGAATAGACTTGCTTTTGATGATGCTTGCTGCTGTTGGATTGCTGTCAACAGGTGACTCAATAGATCAAGGGGATAAACCTCATTGCATGAATATTACAAAAAGTCCATGGATCTCTTGGGGACCCACCAGACCTAATTTGGAAAATGACTGATTTAATCAGTTTACATAGCTTAATACACATCCTTGGGCAAGGTTTCTGCATTCTTCTGTCCTTGGGGGGAAGGAAAAGCAGAGGATAGTGTTGGCTGTCTGGGCTAATAAGAAAGTGCAGGAGGATCCAGGGCTGCCTCTGAAGTCTGAGATCCAAGGTTCAGAACCAGTGTAGGGAAGGGCTGATGTCCTGCCAGAGATGGTCTTTTCCTGTGGTGCCTGGAGCCTCTGGTGAGTGTGAGGTTCACTGTGTTCCAGGTTGTCTGTGACAGGCCTACCAAATAGACTTGTGTCTGGTGGAGGATATCTGTGCAACTGTCAGAGTCCAGAAGTGTCAGAACAAGAGGATAATCTTCCCCAAATGTCTTCATAGTCATGAGTTAATTGTGGTGTCCTGGGAATTTCAGCTCAAGGGTCATCTTTTTGGGTCGTGTTTTTGGTACCCTTTGACCTTCAGTGTCCTAAGGTTGAGTGGTGATATTACAAGGAGAATTTCTTGGCTCTTCTCACTGATAATGCTCTTTAAAGGTTTACAATACTATAAAAATATTATACTGGGAAAGATTAAGGGCAGGAGGAGAAGGGGGTGACAGAGGATGAAATGGTTAGATAGCATCACTGACTCAATGGACATGAATTTGAGCAAACTTCAGGAGAGTCTGGCATGCTACAGTCCATGGGGTGACAAAGAGTTGGACACAACTTAGTGAATGAACAGCAACAACAACAACAACAACAAAATATCATTGTGAGACCTCCCTCCCCTTGCAGCATTATCTTAGTGATATTTAAACTCTTTTGGTGGAGGGTCTCCTCCAAAATCTTTGCTCAAATGAAATCATAGCTAGAACCCAACGTATAGTGCAGATAAGGGTGGAGTATGATTGAAGGAAAAGAAAGGATGGGGCCCTGATCACTGATGCTCAGCCCCCCTAAACCTTCCTCTAGCCTCTGAGTTAGCCCATGTCTCCAGTGAGTGATCCAGAGCATCACTCAGTAAGTCCTTACATCATTTCTGGTCATCACAGTGACCTGATGCTGGCCCAGCAATAAGGAGGCAGCTGAAGAGGAGAGGATAATGCACACACTGCTTGGCCCGGTTCAAGGCATGTCTGTCATGGCAGGAATGCAGGGGAAGGGACTCCTCTGAGGTCACTGGTGGGGTAGGGTCTAGATTCTCTGTAGGCTTTTCTTTAGAGGAGAGCCTATCCTCAAAGAACTTGGCTCATGAGTTCCTCGGCCAGTTAGAAGCTTTGAGCACTGGCCTCCACATAGCCTGTCTTCAAAGTGGTTCAGGGAGCCTGCTGTGAAGGCCCTCAGGAGGTTTTCCAGCCTACCTTGAACTTGACTCAGGTCGCTCCAGTTCCTTTTGCTTTGCAGACTTGGGTATGGGAATCTGGACGGCCCTGCGGTGGTCTCCACCGAGGCTCAGGAGATCCATCATGCTTATCTGGCCTCTCACGCTGCCGCCAAAAACAAGACCACCGCAGGCATGGTGCTAGTGCGTGCATTTCGCTTTTGTACAAGGATGAATGAACGCTGTCTTCCAAGGCCTCTTGTTTCTGTAACATGTCATGTGCCAATGAAGTGAAAAGTGTTAGTTGCTCAGTTGTGTCTGACTCTTTTCAACCCCCGTGGACTGTGGCTCACCAGGCTTCTCTGACCATAGGATTCTCCAGATAAGAATACTGGAGTGGGTTGCCATTCCCTTCTCCAGGGGATCTTCCCAACCCATGGATGGAACCTGGATCTCCTGCATTGCAGGTAGATTCTTTGCAATCTGAGCCACCAGGGAAGTCCCATTTGCTTCAGTATTTTTGCCTGTGAAATGGGTATATAAATAAATATGTCTAGGACTCACTAGAAGATGAAAACTCTTTGAAAATGTTGATTGTAGATCCAGACAGTTGAATGTCTGGCCTCTCTCTTCAAACCAGTTAACTATCATGCTCCGTAAAATATCATTACCGTTTTTGTTCTGAACATGAAAAAAAAAAAGATGAAAGCTGTGACCTCTTGTCTAAACTTCGTTAGTGATTTTTAGATTGACTCTGGATGCCAAAGACCTGCCTGTCAGTTTCCTATAGGGGAGAGCTGCTGGTGGGGAGGAAAGGAATGAAGTTTATTTACTGATCTCAGTTTCCCTGTTGACTCACCCAGTGGGTTTGGAATGACATCCCACATCTCCGTATCTACCATAGACATGGGGTGTGGATGTTACCCTT
>NW_011494601.1:4513694-4526489 GCF_000754665.1 Bison bison bison
TTACATGAAGAACGTGAGTTGCAGAGTGAAGGAACGCCTCCTCAAAGGCCGATTCAATTTTAGGAATCTTATGAAAAGCCATCCTGGTTTAGAAGCAGCCTCAAGAAATTTGGCACTGAATTTTAGCTTTGCTCAGAGAGAGCAAGAAGGAAGGAGAGGCTGCTTTTTCTGGAATTCTAGGACCTTCCTTTGCAAGGTCAGCAGTGCAGAGATATACCCTAATGATCCATGATTGCCTATATTTGGAACGGAAGTATTTAATTTGGTCTAATTGTGGCTATTTCTAGGAGTCATTGGGAAATTCAGCAGCTAATGAACGTGCCCCTGTTCTGTCAGATCCCTATTGGAATATTCAGTGTTCTCTTTTTCATACTTACCAGCTCAGGGAATTACTGAAATACATTTCTGGAGCCTACTGTGGTAAAAGCAGGGATATGAAAGCCTTCTTTCCCATCACTGAGTCCCAATATCGCAGGTGAATGTCACACTTGTGTTAGAAACAGGCCATTGATTCCCAGCAGGCTCTGGCCAGAGCCTCTGCCTCCCAGGACTGTGCCAGACTGACCTCCTTTGCCTGCTGCCACTCCTTCTGGGGGCCTCCGTGGGTCTTCATTCAGTGTGGGGCTCGTGGGTATCCAGGCCTGCAGGCAGACACACTTCTACAGAGCTGGATCAGAGGACAGAAGACAGAGGATGAAGGACATTGGCCTATTCATTTCTCCTTTTCTCTCTTTTGGCATTATGCTCAGTTTTGCTAACAGCTGATGGGAGCTGTTCTATCTAGAGTAAATGACCTAGATGCATATTTCTAAAATTATATTTTGGGGCATTCTAATCCCCCTCCAATTCTGGGGAGGCTGCGTACTCTATCTCCCTCTTGATGATTTTGCATGCACATTTACATCTTGAAGACCATGCAAGTCTTGTAGTAAAGTGACCTGGACAAGTTTGCCTTTGTTTATCCCAGTGGTTCCCAGGGAGACCGAGAGGTTGGGATCCTGATGTTGCTGTCCTGGACTGATTCATTCTTTGAATAAAGCTCACATGTATCCAAAGGAATTACAAGCCTGCAAGTTTTCAGCATCTGGTTTTGTGCCCTTGAGCAAGTTACCTAACCATGACATGCTTCAGTTTCCTTGTTGGTAAAAGGGAAATGATGAAAAGTGCCTACTTTATAGTATAGCACTGTCATGAGAGTTAAGTGCTTTAGTTCAGGTCTTGAAATATAATTCCATCCATGGCATTTTCCAGGCAAGAGTTCTGGAGTGGGTTGCCATTTCTTTCTCCAGAGGATCTTCCCAACCCAGGGATCGAACCTGGGTCTCCCGCATTGTAGGCAGATACTTTACCATCTGAGCCACCAGAGGCAGATGGCTGAAATATAATATGGCCTGTGTTTGTTAGCTATTATTATTCATCTCATTAATTATTATTTTTCTAAAGTCTTTGGAGAAGAGAATGGCTGCCCATTCCAGTATTCTTGCCTAGAGAATTCCATGGACAGAGAAACCTGGTGGGCTACAGTCCATGGGGTTGCAAAGATTCGGACATGACTGAGTGACTAACAAAAGTCTTTTAATACTGTGCTGAGGGTTGTTATTGTCTTCTTTTTGTGTCGCAGAGTGTGGCATAGTGTAAGAATATCTTACCTAGGAATGAAAGATGGCAAAGCACCATTGTTTTACTTAAGCCCCTTAGCAGTCTTGCAAGGAAATTGCTGTTGTCTCTTTTTATGGCAGAGGAAGCAAAACGTCCCGAGCAGCAGAGAGGCTGGTCCTAAGTCACACAACACATGGAGGACTCAGTGGCTCCAAGTCACGATCTCCAGCATCTCTGTAGAGCTGCTTGTCAACCAGCCCTTTATGGGGACCCAGAGACAGGAGGCTGATGTCAGCTCCTCGTGGATCCTCCTCATATGGCGAGGGAGCCCTCAGTCCAGATCTGAATTCCACCCCTCCCTAACTCCTTCCCTTTGTGCAGGTTATTGAGTTCTCTGCTCTATAGTCTCCTCTGCTATAAAATAGAAAAGGTAATATCCATGTCATCTGTGCACAGTGAGGCTAATAACATGGAGTGTGAGTGTCAAGTACAAGGTCCAGCGTATCGTCAGTACTCAGTAAGTCTCAGCTCACAAAGATGTTCAGAATCATCTTTCAGGATGTTTTCCATGCAGGATCTCGTGTAATCCTCTCAACACCACCAGGAGATCTGGACTGTTTATTTTTCAGAGGGGGAACTGAGTCACTGTGTGATTAAGTGACTTGGTCAAGGTCCTAAGGCCACAGATTATGAAGTTGAAACTGAAACCCCAGCAGCCTTACTCTGTTGAAACTCTTTCCCCATTCCTCTTCTTTAGGCCACGTACTAGAGTGCTTACATGGCTGGTGCTGACCATCAGCAGGGCAGGCTGGCAGTGGACACTTTGATCTTGTCTCTGTAGGACAGGGCTGTCATTTGGGCTTGAAGATGGTATTCCTGGGGCAGGAGAATAAAGCAGAAGTTTAATACTGTTTCTCCAGGAAGGAAGTACCAACTCTGGTCTTGGGTTGAACAGTTCAGTCAGAGATGGTGGCTCATTCATATATGCATGCTTGGCTGGGTCAGAATCTGTGCCACAGCACAGGACCCAGAAATCCCAGTGGACCTCTTTAATAATCTAAGTGACCAGAAGAGACCCTTCCAGCAAGACAAACTGAAGAAGTCCCCAAACAGTCCTCCAGTTCATTGAGGAAGAACCCAAGCATTGCAGAGCAGTAGAGAGAGAGAGAGGGATTGCACAAGTTCTTAATCTGAATTCTCCAGATAAATTCTAGTTAATGATTTCAAAATCATGGATGCCCTTCAACTCGAAAGACAAGAACAAAACAAATGACCAGAGGTACAGATGTAAGACTGGAACAGGAGGGAGAACGGAACACAAGGGAGAGTCTGAGGTTACCAGCATGGCTTTCCTATGGCTTTTGGAGTCCAGGGAAAGATTTAGTATGGGTTATTAAAGGAGTATTGACTTGGATGTGCTGAGCAGTTGGAACGTTTTTGTTTCCTAGACAAGAAAGCACACTCAGCTTTGTATGACTGGACTTTAAATTGCTCAGTGAAGCATCACTTGGTGTTGGCCTGAGTCTGTAAAGACCCGCAATTTGGGAAGAACAACTGTTGTAGTATTCTCATGTTCCAGGGATGGTTGTGGAGAATAGCAAGTTCTATCAGTCAATGAAAGCACATTTTCTCCGGATATCCCTACTCTGCCTTCTTTGACTCAGGGTCCTGTAAACATTCCTGTGGGGAATGGGAGTACATACCCAAGGGTAGTCAGTACATGAATGTGACCAAGATTTGAGTCCGTGGGGATGGAGACAGGTACAACTGTGCAGCCATGGGGGTGAGGGATGAGGGCAGAGCCAAGGCAGAAAGGGAGTGCCTCCCTCATTCATTGATCCAGCCAGCACTGACTGAGCACCCACTGTGTGCCAAGTGTTGGCACATTCATTGATCCAGCCAGCATTTGACTGAGTGCCCACTGTGTGCCGAGTGTTGTTCCAGGCATGGACATAAAGCTTGATGGAAGAGAATGATGACTGGTGATGGATGTGTCAAGCAGGACCACTCATCACCCCTCATAGAGTCAGCCATGGGGGCTGCAAGACAGAGGGGAGGGCTCGCTCCCTTGGGAGTTGAAGACCTGTGTTGTATGATAATGCTTCCTTAATAACTCTACTCTCAGAGCCAATTTAGTTGGAAAAGCACTTTACTTTCTTCCTTCGTTCCCTCCCGTCCTAGCCTCTAGCAACTGGTATTTATTTTGCCTCTGTTCCCCAGCCTGAAGGGTGGACACAGGCATGAAACCTATAACTTCATCTCTTTGGATTCAGTTTCTGAACAGAGAGAGAAGGGGGTCTTCCAGATCCATAGTCAGCCACATTCTTCTCCGGGGAGGCGCATCCCCCTGAAGCCTTGGTTTTTCTTTCTGAAGGAACTAAGTCCATGATTTCAGATCAGGGCAGTATCACCTGGTAATGGGGAGCCAGGAAACCTACGCTGGAGAATGAGGTACAGTTCTAAGTGTCAGACTTGGGATCTGTGCCAGGGAGAGCAGAGTAGGTTGAGGGTTCCACTGAATCATACAGGTAGAGAATTTAGGACCATGCCAGATGTGTAGGGTGTCCAAGAAAAGTTAAAAACAAGTAACACTGGGAAGGAAAGCAGGAAACCCAAGGCAGTCATTCATTCAAGATTTATTCATTCAATCAAGAATCATGTCTTGAAAACTCAAGTCAGTAGGGCAATGATTCTGGAGCCAGACTGTCTGAGTTCAAATCCTGGTGCAGGATTTTGCTATCTTTGTAATCTTGAGCAAGTTACTTAATTATTCTCTGTTCCTCAGTTAGCTGTCTCATTTGTAAAAGGGCATAGTCAATAATAATAAGTTGGGGTTGTAAGAAAGACTAAAAGAGGTCATGAGCTACCTGTGTTTGTTAGTATCTTTTTGTTTGTTTATTCCATGGCTGTTAATTGGTCTGATGTTGTGATCTATCTAGGAGATGGCCAAGGTCCCTGCTTTTACCAGTCATTTGTTCCAGTGGAAGAGGCAGATTATCTAAAAAGCAAATAAACTGATAGATTTGAAGATAGTGAAAAGTGCTTTAAGGAAACAAGAGACTACTGGGAAGTGAGTGATTAGAAGTGAGGATCACCAACATAGGACAAGGGGAGATGGAAAGACCCACACAAAGATCATTCTGTTGAAAACCATGAAATAAGCAAGCTTTTGGAATTTCTGTCTCTCTCTCTCTCTCTCTCACACACACACACACACTCACACACACACACACACACACACGAGGGAGGGAGAAAGCCCTCCCTGAGTTTCCAAGAGAGGCAAGCAGGATGAGCAGCCCAAAATAAATACAGTTAAATAAAGATTGATTCTGAGGCCAAACAAGCTTCAAGATAATTATTTCTCCCGGTAGTGAATCATTATGGCTCACAAATGAATTCATCTTTTCATGTTTTCAGTTCCAAAGGTCCCAGATAGATGGATTAATCCTCTTTTTCTCTTGGCTTCCTTCACCTGATCCCCTCACCTCCTTGAATTAGAATGAAGGGCCATTCATTCAGAGAAATCTATTAACTCGCAGCTCCTAGACTGCTGGCTTTCCACTCCGCCTGGCTTGGGTTCTGCCTCTCAGGGCGAGAGCCCTCACATGTCTCTGTTGTATCCCTTCATGTCCCCTTTGGGCCTGTGGCTGAGGCAGGAAAGCTCACCAGTTGCTACAGTGGCTCCTGTGTCTTTCCCAGAGCCCACAATTAGGAGGAATGTGGGAACCTAGGAGCTGGGCATCACTTCCAGGAGGCAGGGGATACCCATGTGGTCCAGTGCGAGGTGGCAGAGCTTCCATCAGCCTGGGCCCCACAGTGGGAGCATGGAGTGGACCCCAATCCCCTTGTCTTCATTGATCTATAACTTCCTGGCTTCTCTGGGCCTCAAGGACATGTTACTCCTTGTATTTTTGTAGGCTTTCAAAAACCTCTGCCAATGGACTACTCAGCCTTGGATAGGCCTGTTTCTTTTAACTTTTCCCCTCTTAGAATAATTCCCACACCTCTTCCTGCCTAATCACTCTATCTGACATCCCTGCTCTATTTTTTTCCACATATTTGCCATTCTATGATATTACCTTATTTAAGTGTGTGTGTGTGTGTGTGTGTGTATGTACATATATGTATGTATTTCTGTCTTCTCACTAGACTGTAATCTTCCATCTATTTATATATCACATCTCCTTGGTGCCTAGAACAGAGTCTGGTGCAAAGAAGATGCTCAGTAAGAATGTGAATATATAAAACAGAAAAGCAGACTCACAGATATAGAGAACAAATGAGTGGTTACCAGGAGAGGGGATAGGAAAGTGGGGAGGGACAAGATAGGTGTAGGAGAAAAAAGGATTATTTGGGGATTATATGAAATCATGTGTGTGAAACTTTTGAAAATTGTAAAGCACTATAGAATTTAAAGAATCTTTCATTTACTTTTTTTTTTAAGTGGAAAGAAAAAAGAATGTGAATGAATGAGTGCCAGTTGCCAGGGAGGCACCTCCCTGCCACCTGCTGCTTCTCTGGTCCCCTCAGCTCCGCTGTGCTGACTCACTGAAGTCAAAGTTGCTCAGTCATATCTGACTCTTTACAACCGCTTGGACTATACAGTCCATGGAATTCTCCAGGCCAGAATACTGGAGTGGGTAGCCTTTCCCTTCTTCAGGGGATCTTCCCAACCCAGGGATAGAACCCAGGTCTCCAGCATTACAGGTGGGTTCTTTGCCAGCTGAGCCACAAGGGAACTCAAAAGACAGTAGAAAGTGTGGTCAGGATGATGCACTTCAGAGCCAGGCTGCCAGGGCCTCAACACAACGTGCCAGCTGTGTGACTTTAGCCAAGTTCATCCATACCTCAGTTTCCTCATTTGTGAAATCCGAGAGGAGCAGTACCTAATGCCTAGGATTGTTTTCCAGATTAAGTGAGTTAATACATGCAAACGGCTCAGAGAAGTGCCTCACTCATAGTAAGATGCTACGGGCTTCCCAGCTGGTGCTTGTGGTAAAGAATCTGCCTGCCAGTGGAGGAGCCACAAGAAACATGGGTTCGATCTCTGGGTCAGGAAGATCGCCTGGAGGAGGGCATGGCAACCCACTCCAGTATTCTTGCCTGGGGAATCCCATGGACAGAGGAGCCTGGTGGGCTACAGTCCGTAGGTCGGACATGACTGGGATGACTTAGCACAGCACAAGTATTATCATTGTTACCAGTCATCAGAGGAGGAGAAGGGCCTGCCCACTGGGCAGCCCCATCAGTAACCAAGAAGCCTGGCCTCAGTGCTCACCAGGGGGTGGGGGGGTGCTGGGAGGGCTTGGGGGTCCATTCAGCAAAAAGGTACAGCCATACTGAAACGTGGACCCTAGACCCCACTCAGTCTAGGGAAAGGATCCCTGGGAAAAGTGACTGACCCAGATATGGGCAGAAGATCCTTTTCTCAAGGTTGAAGCTCTCCATGACTCAGAGAGGCCTCATCCTCAAGGCGCTGTCCTTGCCCTGACCTTCAGCAGTATTTCCATAATGTTATTAAAAATTGAGGTAGGCAGACCAAAAGAGTGACACTCTGCAGTGATGGGACTTCACCATGCTCCTCTGGGCACAGCGAACTTGTTCAATTACATGCTACCCCTGCGATGGGCCCAATCACAGGTGCACACATTAGCCTCTGATTATAGCCTTGTTGGGTCTCTCTTGACAGGAAGGAAATGAATTTACCTTGTGTCACCTCTGTAGTCTGCAAGCAGCCTTGGCTTCTGTGATAATAGGCCCTTTTGCATTTTGTGAGACCAAGCAGGAAGTGTTCACGTGGCCAGCCCTTCATGCGTCTGTATGTTTAAGTCTGGGGGTGGCTTGAGCTGGTCATCAGCAAGTTACTGCAGGAAACACATTTAGAACAAACTGCTGGCACAGAGTAAGAGCTTAGGGAGGTTGGCTGTTTTTCTTTATTATGGGTGAGCTGCCTCTCTCACTAAAGGGGGAAGTTGGGGTGCTGGAGAAGCCTAGAGAGGAGGGCAGGGAGAGGGGTCTCTGGGGTGGGCTAGTTTATGTAGGTTTTGCTTCCCTTTGCGGGGAGTAAGCTTCTGGAAAGAAGGAATTCTCCTTGCCACACTGTTCTGAGTTCTGCTCAGGAATTCCATGCAGGCCAGGAAATGAGTTGGGAGTGGAGTCTATGATGCTGTGATCCTTCCAGACTGAGCTGCTGAATCTAGCTTTGAAGGGTGTGGGACTCCTGGTGAGGGGCAGCTGACCTCTCTCACCAGTGCATCCCCTCTCGAATAAATACCCTGATCCTTCAGCAACCTGTCCACAGGAAGCCACCCCTCCCCTCTCCTCTGACTCACAGCATTTAGAAACACAAGGAGTCTGGGGATTTCCATCCAAAGAACTGTGCCTGAGAGCTGGGGAAGGGCTTTCCCTTGACCTGCAGAAGGACAGGATTCCATCAGCACATATTCTGGAAAATGAGCAAACCAGCCTTTCCCCTACCATTTCCTTGGAGTTGTTTGCTCTTTGGTTTGTAAAGTGGACACATTTCCTGTCCCCAGTGAATTCCCAGGGGGCAGTATCAGCCTGCCCCTGTGTGGATGGGGCCGTGAGGTCCTGGGAAGCACTAACAGTTTGGTCTGGTCTCAGTTCAGAGGCTGAATGGGGCACTACCTCTGAGTCCTTTCTGGCTCTTCCCAGCTGCTGTAGCAGAGTCTCCTGGGGCATGAGCCATGCCTGAGAGGTTCCACTCTAGAGGGAGGGCACAGTGGCCTTCTGGAGGCTTGGGTGCCACTCTCTTCCCCCACTGCCAAGTCCACAGCCTCAGCCAAACCTCATAGCAGTGATAAGAGCCTGGGCCTGGCCTGTGTGGGGATTGATCTTTGCCTGCAAGGAATGAAGTCTTCAGCGACTGGGAACACCAGGCAAATTGCCACATCCTTCCACTGTGAAAATGAATGGGAGGGGGGGACCAGCAAGGGAAGAGTCACATAGAGACCTGCAGAGAAATGGAGGAGGGGAAGACTAGAGAAAAGAGCCAGACAACAAGACAGACAGACTCACAAGAAGAATGATAGAAAATGGGCACTATAGCCATCGAGTATGTACCGAGTAGCTTCCAGGCGCCAGATGAGCACTTTGTGTATTGTAGCTCATTTAATCTTAGCAATGGTAGTATGATATAAGTACTATTCTCAACTCTTTTGTTTTCTGTAATAAAGATAGAGGACATTCAGCAAGGTCAGGCGTCTTGTCTAAGGTCACACAGCATTCAGTGGGAGCTCAGGACTAGAACCCAGGGTCTCTTGACTGCACAGCCCATATGCTTATCCCCCTGCAGAAATGCCTTGACCTTGGGAGTATGGCCAGTGTGGCAGAGCACCTCTGAGCCCCGCTGCAGGCCCACACGATGAGAGACATATGGTGCTGTCTTTTGTACTAGAGATACACTGGTATAGAGACTGCAGAGAAAGCAGATGGGAGACCATTATGTATCTCACCCTTGACCTTGTGTTATTAGGATGCTTTAGGGGATCAACAGAGAGCACCATTCTTCTACACAAAATGAAGTCTAGACGTAGGTGGCTGCTGCCACCAGTTCAGCTGTTGTATCGTGTCAAGGTCGACCTCTCTAGAATGTCGAGATTCTTTTGGGTTTTCCTCGTGGTTGCAAGAAGAAGGCGCGACATCATAACTACTGTGTATTTTAGGAAGAACAGAAGGGCAGCATCAGGTTAAGCTGTCTCCTCCTCCTCCTCCTTATCAGCCTTCTTCCCATGCAGAGTATATGACATGGCCATTCAAAGCTACAAGTGAGGTGAGTAGGCAGCCTTTAAGCCTCTAGGACAGGTAGAAATCCACCTTGGGCAAGCCTAACTGCAGTGTCTACAATATTCCAACAAACCAGTGAAGCCCACACCCAGTGGTAAGCTTCATTCCCTGCCCACTGCCCCCTACTAAGAGGGTGTGCCTTTAGCTCCCATGGAAGATGCAGGCCAGCCTGGACTGGCAGCCTCATCCAGGTAGTGGCAAGTGGCAGGGGTTGGGGAGGCCGGGGCACTCAGCTCCTTCCTGCCCTGCTGCTGCTGGAGGTGGGGATGAACTCTGTCCTGTCTGTCATGGGAAACTGGGACTGGAGTCTCTCAGCTCTCTACTGCCTGCCTTCTCTGCAGCCTGTTGCACGGCTCACATCCCAGGAGAGGAGGCAGATTAGATCAGTGAAGGAGTGGAGAGGCTGGGAAGGGAGCCGAGGAGCATGAATGTGGATTTGACAGAAGTTTCAAAAATATTGTATTATTGATTTGGAAGAGACATGGGAGAGGAAATTTAAGAGACAGATGTTAAGAGGCTCGGCTGAGCTGGGTGTGAGAGAGGCTGCCTGTGTTTTGATTGGAGGTAATATCAGACCAGGGCTTCTCAACCAATTTTTCATTACTCCCTGATGTGGAGTCTTTTTTTTTTTGCATTTTTTTCCTAATCATCTTCTCTACCCTTCGCCCAGTGAAATTTTAATATCATAGATATACAGTATATCTGTTTAGGTACTGTGTGTATACCTGAGCTTTTATCTGTTTAGGTACATTATGTATATCTGGGGTTTTATTTTTTATTTACCACCTCCGCCCCCGGTACCTGTGTTTGCCTCCTTGGAGGAGATATGTCCCCATCAAGAACACTGCAGTAGACACATCTCTGGGGTCACATACGGGTTTCCTTGGGGAGGGGAAGGACTGGCCCCACCCACTGTGCTTAGACCTTGTGCAGAAGGGGAGTGGGGCGGAATCTCCCATTTCTCGAGCACCTGTTATATGCCAGGCACCAAGGCGGTGCCTCATAGACACGTTCTCACCCGACAGGTCACAAATGAGGGCATCGCAATTAAGAGGTTCACCCCTCCTTTGAAGAAACCCAGCTTGCCCAGATGCAGGAGGTAATGCTACCACTGTAATAGGATAGAGCCAAGTGTCAAATGTTAGAGCTGGTGGGGTGAGGACAGCAGGATGGACTGGAGTCTGTGGTGACACTTTCTGCAGGGGGTGGTTGGGAACAGGCCTCGAAGACCCAGAAATAAGACAGGGAGGCAGGCCAGATGGTGGGAATAGCAGGAAGGTAGGAGGCTCAGGGCCCAGATGGGACTCTGGCTGAAGATGAGGAATCTTACCAGGGAGCTGGGGGAACCCAGGTTGGAGCCATCCCAGGCAATGCGAGGAAGCCCTGGGGAGGCCTGTTTATTCTTTGAGGTCGGGCTGGAATGTGGTCTTCAGCCAGGAATCCAGCTCTGATACTGAGCACAATGGCCATGAGGCGACGTGGTTCACAGGTTAGGGCAGAAGATGGTAACATAAAGGGCAGGCATCTGGGGTTCCTAACTCAGAAGATTCTGGAAATTAACTGGTCTTTTTGGAGTTTCCCAGTGGAGGAAATCTCTAAAAGAAAGTAGCAGAGTCTATGACCAAAAGAATAAAAGACTAGAATCTCCTTTCCTTGTTCTCCAAAGACCTGCCAGCTCTCTCATGTTCTCCCATACAGGGTGATAGACCTCCACAGTGGACAGGTAGTTACATGGGCCCTTTTGGACATGATGGTCAATGAGAAAAGGCTTCTGTGATAAATGACTCCCAAATCTCAGTGGGGTGGTGCCAGGCGTGTTTCCCCCTTGTGCACATGCTCTCCATGCTTTATATGGTACAGGCTTCTGGAACCTGTATTGTCTTTCCCCCAGAGCCTTATTTTCTCATATGCTTCCACAGGTGGGGGAAGAGAGCATGGGGAGAATTGTGCACAGTTCTGTAAGTTTCTGCCAAGGTGCAACTCCCACCACTTCTGTTGACATTTCATTGGCCATTGTAGGTTACCTGGCTTAGCCTGACTTCAAAGGGGACAAGGAAACATAATCCTGCATATAACCCACATGTGAAAAGCAGGAGATATTTGTGAAAGACTCTAAGGATGACCACAATGGTACTAATGAGTGATGAAGATATTAAACTGATTTTTCAAGATCAGGGAGAAATGTTTTCTTCCTCTAGTTTCTCTAATGATCTCTCTATTAATGCCCATATTGCGCTGTTCAGTAAATATTTGAGAAGACCCTTGAGAGTTCCTTGGACAGCAAGGAGATCAAACCAGTCAGTTCTAAAGGAAATCAACCCTGAATATTCACTGGAAGAACTAGAATCTGGACTTTGGCCACTTGATGCGAAGAGCCAACTCATTGGAAAAGACCCTGATGCTGGGAAAGATTGAGGGCAGGAGGAGAAGGGGTGGCAGAGGATGAGATGGTTAGATAACATCACTGACTCAATGGACATGAGTTTGAGCAAACTCTGGGAGATAGCGAAGTGAAGGGAAGCCTGGCGTGCTGCTGTCCATGAGGTCACAGAGTCAGACACAACTTAGCAACTGAACAACAACAACAAAATATTTGTTAGCCCAAGTTAAAACTCCCAGGAATAAGGACTATGTTGATAAGAGACCTACAGATACTTACTGAGGACCAGGCACAGTGCTGTTACACAGAGGAAAATCCCAGTCACTCGGGGTGGTGGGTCTTCTGAAGCTGACAGATGAGTTAAGTTCCCTCTGGCTTCCAGAACACCCTGGGCATCCCTCTATCCTAGCACTAGCCCAATTGCTTGCTGATCGACTCTCTAAATTAGGAATTGGAAGTGGGGTTGAGGAACCTTCCAGAAAAAATGGCCCGTGAACCAGTGGCAAGCACAGGCCACACACGTGCCAGGTCTATGATGCATTCCTTCACGGTACTTTGCTTTTGACAGTGGTTCTGTCATCCTTTATTCTGTCTGTTCCTTTAGGTAAGGCTGGTGTTAGTTGTCCTATTGAACGGGTAGGTAAGCAGTCTCAGAGTTGGCACATTAACAACGTCAGCTTATTTCCTTAAGGATAGAAGCTCATCTCTCTGGCTGTGTTAGAGGAGCTGGACCTTTCAAGTTCAGGCTTCCCATCAGCTCCCAATGCCATCCATCAAATATTCTCAAATTGGTGGAGCTTAAAAATGACAGCCATTTGAAACTGAGTAGAATTCACTATTATTAAAACAGCATTCTAAATTTTAATCTTGTGCACCGACTCTTTAATAGCTTCTACTTTTGCTAAAAAATTATGGGCCATGCTCACAGACATTCAATTTAAATTCTGTCAGGCAAGACTGATTTCTAGTATCACCAGATTCCTCTTCCTTCCCTCCTCCCTCCCTTTCTC
>NW_011494601.1:4526589-4553555 GCF_000754665.1 Bison bison bison
TCCCCCTTTCTTCTGTTTTTTTTTTTTTTAATAGCACTGAGTTAATTTTTCACTGCTTGGTGATTTGACAGAGTAAGAACTCTAAGAGAGCACATCTTTATTTGCAACCCCTTTATCCTTTCTTTTCTAGTTGTTGGCCATCTTTCCAGTCTATGCATTGGTGAGTGTAGGCAGGCTCCTCTGTGGAAGTCAGATAGTGATTCCTTTTCCTGGGGCATCTTTCCTCATTGTCATAATACCAAATAAGTTTAGCGATAAGTACTGGTGCCCTCACCGCACATGCTCTTTCAGTGCTCAGTCTCTTTGTAGTTGCAGAAGTCCTCCGGGAAACACTGGCCCTCTACGAAAGATGCCTTCCTTTACGGATGCATCTCCTACTGTTTTCTTTTCTATCTTCCACCCGCCCACCCCCAGCCCCTTCCTGCAACGTTACCTTCTTCCTCTCGTTCCCATCCCAGTCTCTTACCTTGTACCAAGATTGGGGTGGGGGGCTGGAGGGGGTGGAATTGATAAAGAAGGATAGACAAGGGGAGATAAAGGATGAGCATGAATTTTGGGGTCAGACCTGGTTTGGGTTTCTCTCTTTGCCAGTGGCTGACTGTGCAATGCTGGAAAAGTCACTTCGTTTCTCAGAGCCTCAGTTTTCTCATCTGTAAAATGGGGTTAGTGATACATCTCTCCTAGAGGTATGTATCTCATATGGATCAAATGAAGAAATGCACTTAAAGTGCAGTGCTGAGCACTGTACCTAACAGCATCTGTAGCAAACAGGCTGTTCTTTCCTCTTTTCTTCTGTTTACCTTCCACATTCCAACCCAGCAGGTCTCAGCCCTAAATACCATTATACTCACCTAGGGGCCTCTAGCATGTGCCCAAATCCCCAGGCTTCAGTCTAGACCAGTTAAATCAGAATGTGGGGATGTATGGTTGTGGCTCTGTCACTTTAAAAATTCCTTGCAGGTAAGTCTGATGCATGCAAGAGTTGAGAATAGTTCCAGTTCCCTAGGGTTACCTAAAGCCTGAATACACTTTTCTTTAGAGATCAGAGGAACCTTGTGTTAGTGCTTGTAGGCAAAGACCCAGATCTCTCATTAGTGCTGGGGTGGGGTTTTAGCTTTTCTGACTGTACCTAAGAGAATAAAGGCAAGAGATGGGGTGGAGTCAGCGTTCATGAGTAGGACAGGTGTTCTGTTCCTTTTCTTCTTGGATGCCTATGCTTCCCTTCCTCCATCATCCTTGCTTCCAAGGGGTGGGCAGAGGGGGATGGGAGGGAAGGAAGAGGAGGAAGAAAGGAGGGAAGAGAGTGGTGTTCCTCCTGGTGGCCACTGTCCACACGTGGCTATTAGACACTTGAAATATGAATAGTCTGAATTGAGATGTGCTGTGTCATATACACACAGAGTCAGACATGACTGAAGCGACTTAGCATGCACACATGTGCCATGCTGCTGCAACTGCTGCTAAGTCGCTTTAGTCGTCTCTGACTCTGTGTGACCCCAGAGACGGCAGCCCACCAGGCTCCCCCATCCCTGGGATTCTCCAGGCAACAACGCTGGAGTGGGTTGCCATTTCCTTCTCCAATGCAGGAAAGTGAAAAGTGAAAGGGAAGTCGCTCAGTCATGTTCAACTCTTCGCGACCCCATGGACAGCAGCCTACCAGGCTCCTCTGTCCATGGGATTTTCCAGGCAAGAGTACTGGAGTGGGTTGCCATTGCCTTCTCCTACACATGTACCATATACATATTCAAAGATTAAGTACAAAAAAGAGAAAATAATACATCTCATTGACACAAATTTTTAAAATATTTGGTGCATGTTAAAATGATAATATCTACTGGGGTTGTGTAAAATATTACTAAAATTGGTTTCACTTTTTTCTTTTTACTTTTTAATGTGGTTACTAGAAGAATTTAACTTAACCGACGTAGTTGACATTATTCTGTTTCTATCAGACAGCACTGGTTTAACCTCCCCTTAGGCAGTGTATGTTTCACATGTATATGTAATTGTGTCTTAATGTTTCCTACCGATAGACATTTTGAAGACAGGGACTTCAGTATCCTGTTCACTTTCTGTCTGCCAAACACCTATTATCAAAACATATTGTACTCAGCAGGCAGTAGTAGATGTTCTCTGTAGTTTTCCTTGATGATGGTGATGGAGATAATGTTGATATAATAAAGCTCAAATGTTATGTTGGGACTGTAATGCAAAGGTTTGAAAAACCCTGCAAGATGACACAGTTACATTTTTTTTAGAATAATGATCCTCAAGTACATCTTAATTGCTTGATTAATTTACACATATAAAGATCTTTGGTGCATGGAGCAGAAATATCTTCAGTCATTTCTGTTTCAAGATAGGACCCTTTTTTAAAAGTCTTGTGGTTAATAGTGAACTGTTGCTATGGGCCAGTACTAGGTAATAGGGCTGCGGTGGTGGATGAATGAGATAAAAGTCCCTGCTCTTAGGACCTTACACCATGTGTGAAACTAAACACATTTCCAAGATAAAATGTATACAGGTCAGATGGCATAATAAGCAGCCTGGGGAAAAACAAAACCAGGCAAAGGAGAGGACATGCAGTGGGGTCATGTGGATGACTTGGGAATCTTCCATGGGGCTCAGTTGAGTAAATAGCCATGATCAATGTTCTAAAGAAAGTGAGCAAGTCTGTTGGGACTCATTTTATCATCTTGATTCAATAATTCACCTAACATCATGTGTCTTTGATTCATTTATTCATTCAACAGATACATGTGTTGAAACCCTTTTGTATGTTTCTGGCAGTGGTGAGCCTTGGGTTCTCCTGCCCAAGGAGCTCACAGCTTAGTCTCAGAAGCATGAGAAATGTGCCAATTATACATCACACTGTCATCCTCTTTAAAGCAGATCCTCAATTAGGCAACCCTTCAGCAGCTGCAGAGTGACTCTATCATATTCTCAGGTAACACAAGTGCTTCTCGGAAATATCCTCTAATGCTCCAGGATGTACTGGAGCTGTTGCCTGGGGAGACTCCTTTCAAGAGGCCTGCATCCTGCAAGCAAATGTGGCGAGGCGCTTGCTATCATTTTGAACCCAAAATGAGTTGAGGGCTAAAAATGGCGCAATTTCACTGCAGTGTGGTAGTTGGAATTTAGGCACGGAGTTTATTTTTGAACTGCAAGCACAGGACTGGTTTGGAGTGATGTGGTTTGAAAGGTCCCAGGCTATTCCCAGTAGAAGTTGTGTCTCATCCATTTAGTCCATTAAGAGAGGCACCAACAGATCCTCTGTTCAGGACAATCTAAGGTATTAAGACTCACATCCTACTTTATATATCTCCTGTGCCTTTACTATTTCCCTTTGTGGGATGGGCTGGCAGAGTTGAGACCCACCCTGCCCATGGGAAGCCATCCTGGAACTCCAGACAGGAAACAGCATGAAAATAACATGTTTCCTTGACTCATAGCTGATGAGTCTGCATTCTTTATGTAAGAGCCCCATTGGTCAAAAGAGTGAAAAATCACTCTTTCGTTAACTTCACCTTCAAAACTAGAACAGTTATCTTTAGCAAGGGTAACACAGAGACTCATCACTGAATGAATCCAGTATCTCTCTGAGTGTGTCTGAAATTTGGAAGCTAAGATGAAGCTGACTAAATGACTCTTCTGAGAGCCACACACTTCTGTGGTTCCCACATCTCTCCTCTCAGTATCTAACCTGTCTTTTCTGACTTCCTTGCTGCCACCTCACAGATGTGTTTATAATTCCCTGTCACTCCCAAACTCTCCTAGCTCTGCCTGATGACCCCACAAATCCCCAGTGTTCAATATCTGGTGCTCTGGGGAGGGAAGCAGATGGTGGAGTTGTTCATTCTGCCATCCTGGGAGGCAGGTGGAGGGGCAGCTAGGGTTACAGCAGCAGGTGGGGTTTCAGGGCTGAGCCTGAAGGAGACACAACAAATCACCCAGGACCCAGAGCAGAACAGCTCACCTGGAACCAGCCCTTCTGGCAGCAGGTGGCAACAGCTGGGGGCCATTGCAGCTCTTGAGCAAGCAAAGAACTGTGTTGGGTAGGTGACTGCGTTTATGGACTATCACTTTTTGCTTACCACATCACATCTTTGCAGTGGCTGCACTGAAGCCAAGTTCTCTGACAAACAGGGTTTTGCTCACGTGTTTCTTTGGTTCAGGGCAACTTCTCATTTCCCCCTTCTCCTCCCCTGGCTGACTCCTGTGCCCTCTTTGGGTTTCAGCTTTGAGCTAAGTGCCCAGAGTTTAGTGAAAGGAGGCAGTGACATACTCTGGCTTCCAGCAAATGCCAGTGCCCTACTATCCCCTCCCCCTCAATCCTCTCTGACGCACCTGCCAGTCACCTGCTGTGTTCTGTCCTCTGCATTTCCGGAGCCTGGAAAAATACACCTGGTGCTGTGAATATTTGTAGCCTTGAGTAAATCCCATCTGTGCTCATGGTATCATTTAATTAATTATAGACTTTTTTGATTATCCACTGAATGAGAGGAAATAGCAGCCTGGAAAAGCCAAAATAGCCAAGAAAGCCAAAAATTTTCAGATAATCCAAAATTTATTTCTTTAAGGCTTTGCAGCCTTCTGTAGAGCAATATAGGGGAAGGGGGCAGATTATCTATCTTCTTGATCATTGCCATATTTACTAACTAAAAATGAGGATTTCAGTGTTTAAATATTATCAAATGCCTTTCACTGCCTCTGTCTTCAGTATCATTTCACCCTTATTGGTTCCAGTCAAGGTGGAAAGAGTTGTTTATGGAAGTGGGTGTGTTTCATTGACCCACTGTTGTCATGGTGCCATATAACATAAAGCACATTGTATAAACCGAACATAAGGATGATCAGGGTTATCTAAATGGTTAGTTATTATATTCCTCATGCTCAGATCTGCTGCCAGTCAGTGCGAGGAGCCTGGGAGTGTGCCAAGTGGTCAGTATGGAATGTAAAAGTTTTCCAGATAAGTCACATGTGATAACTGAGCTCTTTGCTGTTTAAGCAGGTGTATCAGAGAGGATGGAGAGGGAGGGGACAATAGATCACTGGCATTTGTCTGAAGCCAGCGTATGTTACGGTATCATTCAGTCTAGATTCCATATGGCTTTGAACACTGGAAAGAGAACTGAGCTAGCCTGACAGTGACAATAATGACACTGATGTCTTCTTACTTAACTCCATCTCTATGCCACACTTTTGTTTACCCGTCAACATTCTGAAAAGAAGGTACTATTTCCATTTTACAGATGAGAAAAACCGAGTCCTCATAAGTTCTCACCTTTTCTACATCATTCAGCTAATAAGAGGCAGAACTGGGATTCAGACTTTTTCCTGGCTGTTTTCCCATGCTTTTCTCACTAAATCTTGTTCCCTGAACAGTCAGCCTGGGCTGTTTTGAATTTGCCATTCACTGGTACCTGTGTGACTTGTAGAAAAATCACATCAATCTGTGGACCTCAGTGATCTTTTCTGTATAATGTGTTGCATGCTAAGTCATTTCAGTCATGTCCGACTCTTTGCAACCCTATGGACTGTAGCCTGCCAGGCTCCTTTGTCCATAGGGATTTTCTAGGCAAGAATACTGGAGTGGATTGTCATGCCCTTCTCCGGGGAATCTTCCCAACCCAGGGATCAAACCTGTGTCTTTTATGTCTCCTGCATTGGCAGACGGGTTCTTTCCCTCTAGTGCCACCTGGGAAGCCCCTTCTGCAGAATGGGGATGGCACTAATTGTCTGCTTTGGAGGGATGTTAAGAAGATTGAACAAAGTAAGGTGCATGGCAATGTTTAGGAAAGTACTGTGAGTTCAGAATCAAATAGGGTCACTATCATTGCTTGTCTTCCATCCTGACTGCTGAACTTTCTCGGTCATGGGCTGGGAAGACTGAGCATTCTTCACAGGAGCCAAGCTATTGGAGCCTGGGCTTTTGAGATCTGCACAGCTTGTATAAGCCTTGTGAGCCTGCTGAGCTGCTCTGGAAGCTGACAGAGTGGTGGAAAAGCAAGTGGATGGTGGTCTCAAGCATGGGGTTAAGAGTGGCTCTGTTGTCATATGGACTGAGGGCCCTTAAGCTCTCCATGGCTTTTAGGAGAATTGTAGCCCTTATGGATCTGTCTTTCATTTTAAGAAATTTCTGAGCTTTTTTTATGTTGAACTCAGTGGGTAGGTGAGTAAACAAACTTTCTCATCTCTTACTTGATCTGTCTCCACAGTTTGCTCAGGAGGGAGATAGAAGCAGGCAATAATAGGAGCAGGCAGAGTGAAGGGCATCATGCAAACCAGGATGCAGGAGGGAATAAAGAAGTTTTCATCTTTGTTTAGTCTGACTTGGAATAATAATAACAATGAAAACCATTATGATATTAATAATAATAATTTTATACTTAATGAGTTCTTACAGTGTACTTTCTATGCAGTTTATATGCCTTACTTGTTTAATTTTTAAGTAAACTAATGAGCTCAGTGCTATTTTTATGGTTACTTTTATAGATGAATGAACTGAGATATGAAGAGGTGAAAGAAATTATCTCCTGATAGGTGAGGAGTTAGGAATGGAATCCAGGCAGTTTGATTCCAGAGGCTCACTCTTAATGAATATTCTCTGCCATTTCTTTGCAGTAGTAAATTAGAGAAGAGAAAAATTAACTCATTTCAGGATAGGAGACTCATGTTGTTCAATTTCTTATTATCCAGGCCAACAGAGGGGAGCCAGTGATTCCCCAAATAATTTATGTTAGTTCTGGTATGCATTATGAGGTTCTTTTTGACAATAAGTTTAGAATCAGGAGCACAATAGGTGAGGAAGCCCAATTAATGAGCCAAAAAAAAAAAACCATTTATTCTCAATAATTGCATGTATCTGAACAAAATTCCAAAGAGTCTCTCTCTTTCTGCCTTGGCAATCTCTTAGAAGTCACGATTTTCTACCTGCCTTTTGCTGCTTGTCTCTTTCAGGACCACGGACAGGGCCCGGGTGTTGGCGCGGGCAAGCATTTTAGTTAGGCTATACTCATGTCCTTGGTTCAGTTTCTCTTCCATTGGACATTTTTCAAAGCCTGTAGGAAGTCATAGTAGCATTGTCTGAGTACCCACATGCTGACCTCAGAGTGTACAATGCTTAAAATATTTTCCAGCGGTAATCTGCAGAGTGGATAATGAGCCCCTTTCTGTTTTCTCTGGTCTTCTTGGGACTTGATGGACTTGACCCTTTGCTTTACACTGAGGCCTGCCTGCCTGAGATTTTGATCTTTCAATGTGTCTGGTTCTAAAAATGAAAGAAAGAAATAAGCATTTGCCCATTCTTCAATATCACGGGTGATGACAATGCACATTTATTGAGTGCTTGTTATAAACCAGACTGCCTTGAGTATTTTGCATATTTTATTTTATTTAACCCCCACAAGCACAACAGTCCTAGGCAACATGGATATCTATTTCAGTTTTATAGATGAATAAGATGAGATTAGAGAGACTAAGTAAATTGCTCAAGATAATTCAGTTAGGTCATAAACAGTGGAATAGAGCTCATATTCTGAATCTTAGGTCATCCTGTATTTATTCCCTTGAGATCCTCAGAATAGAAGGGCAGGTATAACCTTTTTCTTGGCAGAAATATAGGAGATGTGATTATATTTGATAAGATTTGATGCTCAGTCTTTTGTTCTGTTAATGACCCAAGCAGGGGGGTAGTGATATTCTAGAAGCCAGGGATGGCAGGTTAAGTTGCCTTAAGAGTCATAAGGCGTGGGCCCAGAAGTAAAGATGGGTATGCCATGCAGAAGGGTTAATAAGCACCTCCAGTCAGGATCATTTTGCTGCAACATCTGTTGCTAACCCACTGCTGTGAGAGGGAATGTCAACCCTGATGCTGCCTGGAGTAACCTTTAAAACAGAAAACATTTGCCTGTTGCAGTGAGGACTGGTGTTCTTTTGGTTGGCTGACATAAATCCTCGTTTCTATGTTTCCCCACTGGTATATTTGCATTTGTGTGAAGGCGTAGTGAGTAGGGATGACACATATGGATGGAGGGTCAGCTCAGTGTGGTATCAACTAGTCTCATTAATAACCACTGAATTGTAATATCATTATGAGATGGAACTTCAGATCCTTCCAGAAAAATATTTTTCTACACAGCAGGGGAACCTGAGTCCCAGAGTGGGAAAACAGGACTGAAACCATTCAGGGTGAGTGTTTGGAGGAATTCCCTGGCAGTCCAGTGGCTAGGACTCAGCATTATCACTTTTGGGGGCCCAAGCTAGGTGAACAAAGAGCCCACAAGCCTCACAATGTAGCCAAAACAAAAAAACAAAAGTCAGTGTTCAACTACTAATCCAATGCTCTCTCCATGATTCTATGCCATCAAACATGCAAACACAATTAATAATCAGTAACATATAATAGCAATAATATTATCAATAAAGCTTCCACCAACAGTAGAGCATTGGGCTGTATGTTTGGAAGTTTGTCAAGACAAAGAAAGCCATGGTCCTTCCCCTCAAAGAGGGGACTGACAATCTAGAGTTTGAGATTTAAAAAGATATCATCATTAAAGAAGCCTATTTTGAACACTTATTATATGCCAGGCACAGTGCTATGTGCTTTATTTATACTGTATCTTAATTTAAAACTTATAGCAAACCTATTATTAACCATGCTTACAGATTAGGTTCAGAGGAGTTAAGTAACTATTACAAAACCTTCCATTATGAAGCTCCACATGGGGGATGCAGTTAATCAGGTATAATGCTACTGCTAAGTCACTTTAGTCGTGTCCGACTCTGTGTGACCCCATGGACGGCAGCCCACCAGGCTCCCCTGTCCCTGGGATTCTCCAGGCAAGAACACTGGAGTGGGTTGCCATTTCTTTCTCCAATGCTGAAAGTGAAAAGTGAAAGTGAAGTCGCTCAGTCGTGTCCGACTCTTAGCAACCCCATGGACTGCAGCCTACCAGGCTCCTCCACCCATGGGATTTTCCAGGCAAGAGTCCTGGAGTGGGGTGCCATTGCCTTCTCCAAATCAGGTACAATAGATGCTTAGGAAAAACAGAACAATGAAGAGGCTTCATAGAGATGAGCTTTGCAGGGGACCCTGAGCTAAGCCACAAAGATTGATTAGGACGGTGAAAATGAAGAAGGTAGACAGGACCCTCTATAAAGTGAGGAGTGCCTGAATAGTTTTCAAAGTGAAGGTGGAAGGTAGACTGGGGAAATAATGTGTAGAGTGGTCTGCAAGAGTGAATGAATGAATGACCTTCTAGGTGCTACTGAAGGTAGCATTCCCTGACCAGGCCCCATCAAGTGCAAGGTGGCACTGGGCATACAGAGGTGAGAGATATAGACCCTGCACTAAAGAATGGGGGAGAAGACCCTGAAATAGACAACCGGCATCCTGATGATAAGGTCTGGGCAAGGAGCCGAGTGAAGGGACCATGTGAACTCTGAGGAATGGAGTCAACCTCAGTCCTCAGTGGTTTGATGAGGGTTGGGGCTTTATATTGAAAACCAGAGGGAATCAGGGAAGGATTCTGAGTTAGGGGGTGACCTGAGTGGGTCATCTATTTGGGGAGACACTGCTGATCTTGTGGAGGGTAGCCTGGAAACTGTAGGGGCAGTGCAGGGAGCACAAAGTTCCAACTGGCAACTGGCCTTGAAGGTCATTCTCTTTCCTTGTCTGCTATTCCCTGCCTATGAGCAGGACAGGGAAAACTTCTGTTTGTGCCGCTCCCTGGTGCAGTCAGCTGCCAGAGCTGCATCCTGAAGCCCAGAGCTCCCCAGAGCCAGAGCTTGAGGACAACAGCGGGTATTACTCCACATGAAGGCTGCTGCCCCTCCTCAGCTGAGCTGGGGGCCTGTGTGTTCACCGTGCCAGCCATCCCGCCCTCCTCAAATCCCAATGCTGAGGCTGGGCAGCTGCCAAAGGGCGGGCTTCCGGGAGACCAGGCTCACTGTAGGGGGAAGGAGGGGAGGGAACGCAGCTGGTGCCAAGAGAAATATTAACTTGACATTTAGAAAGCAGTGAATCCATTCACCGCGCTGCAACAATGAGGTGTTTGCATCCTGAGTCACCTTCTGTTTTCCCATTGTCTTTCCTCCTCAGTGGTCTGACCCAGCTAAAGTCTTGGCAGTTTAACTCAGCATGATAATGAAAGGGAGGCTTCCGATCAGTTCAGAGTTAATCTCTCTCACCCTGTCTCTCTCTCATACATACATCCCTATACACACACACACACACACACAGTCCCCAGACATATAGTGATTTTGTTCAAAAGTCCACTTCTCCCTGGTTCCTTCTTTGATGACCCTGAATTTGCAGTTCCAGCCCAGACAACTTGGGCACCTTAAAATGCTTCTACCTTGGCCTGGCTTTCCAGCTACTAATGAAACCATTTCCAGGCAGGATGGAGCATTGATTGAAATTTTGCTGTATGCATTCAGGAAGGCCAAGAACATGAGAAAAATCATCTACATAGCCACGCATGGATTTTAGTATTTCAGGGCTTTTGCCCTTTTATCCTCTTCCCAGAGGCTTGGAGAGGTGGGTGGGGTAGATGCCATTCTAACTTCAGAAGCTAAGATCTGGATGGTTATAAAGTACCAGACTCAGTACTGGGTTATTTGATTGTATTGTATCATTCAGTTTTCAGTAGGATCCAGTGGGTCCCATTTAAAAGATGAGGCAACTGGAGGATTTTGGAGTGTTCTCAGCTGGGAATTCCAGAACTGGGAAGGATGCCATATCTCCCCGACTCTAAAGCTGCCATCCTGCTGGTGCAGGGAGCATGGACCAGTCTGGAGTATGGGCAGTATCCAGTGTGCACCCCTTCCTCTGATCTCATCCACTCCAGTAGCCTGTAGTGGTCCATGGAGAGTCCTGAGTGTTAGGAGGGAACACTCCTTTTGCTTCAATGCCCATGCTGCCCCCAGAATCCTCAGAGAAGATATTGCTTCTTATCTCCTTGTCTTATTGAAACTGGATCTTGGCAGGCATCTGAATATCTGTTTCAGGACCAAGAAGCTCACAAAATGTCCTGTCCAGAAATTGCCTCCAGGAATGGATACAGGTAGATGTATGACTGAGTTCCTTTGCGGTCCACCTGAAACTGTCACAATATTGTTAATCAGCTATACTCTTAATTTAAAATAAAAAGGTAAAAAATACACGGTCTCCAGGCCTTACCCATGAGAGCTATAGGCCAGTGGATGGTTCTGTTGCTTTGCTCCCAGTCTCAGCTCTAGAACACACCTACCCTTGAATCCCCAGGCCCCAGGCCCCTCACTCTACATTATGAGGGAAATTCTACAGGCCTGATATGACACCTGACCTGTAAGTTTTGCAGTAGTATGCAAGGCAGGAGAGAGAAACAGAAAAACATATATAGAAATGCATTTATGTTACACAACTTTTCTGTAATCTCTGAGCTATCACTCAGCTTTCCAAAGCTATCTACACATTCATATCACCCCTCTCACAGCTTAGCAGGTACGTGGTAAATCTATTGCTGTAAAATTATATTAGTGAAAAGTGATGGGCCTGAGCACATTTAGGTAGAGTATAAAAAGCCAAGCCAGGGACTTCCCTGGTAGTCCAGTGGCTAAGAATATGCCTGTCAGTGCTGGGGATGTAGGTTCTGTGCCTGGTACCTAAGAGCCTGCATGAGGTGGGGCAACTAAAGCTGAGTGCCACAGCTACTGAGACTGTGGTCTAGAGCCCATGAGCTGCAACTGCTGAAACCCATGTGCCCTAGAGCCCGTGCTACACAAGGAGAGAAGCCACTGCAATGAGAAGCCTGCACACCCCAACTGGAGAAAGCCTGAGCACATCAATGAAGAGCCCGTGTGCTGCAGAGAAGACGTGGTGCAGCCGAAAGCAGCAGCAAACACATCCAGAGCAAAGTGCTGTTCCTTTTGACCTATCCATGTGCCCCTGTCCAAGTAGGTTCACCAGTTGGACCTGGTGTGGACCTGGTATGGAAAGGAAAGGCCATAGCTTACCCTTGACAAAGACTGTTCAATCGAACCTCTTCCCACCTCAGAACCATTCTTCCAGTCCTGCCAGGGATTCCCATTTGTCTCTAAAGGGATAATCAAACTCCTAGGAGCTTTGGTTTCCAAATGAGAGGACCAGTTATTTCTGTGATGCACCAGTCTGTTCTCAATATGAATACCAGCCTCAGACCTTTGCCTTCCATCAGAGGTTGATGGGAGCCCAGTGCTCTGCTGATCTTAGTTTGGTTCAGCCACTTACTTGGTCCTGGCTATCATTTTAAGACTGAATAAATCAATCCTACTGGTGGTGAACTTGTATTTTCCTCCAGAGCAGTGGCTGCTAAATATGATTGTTTATTGCAACTACCTAGGGTGTTTATTACTATGCAGATTCCTGGGAACTGCTTTACATTGACTAAATTAGAATTTCTAGAGGCTTTATATATTTTTAACATCTCAGTCCTCCTTCCAGGGTTTGGAAACAATGATCTCATTTATCTATTGGTTCCCAGGCAGAGGAAAATTTGCAATAAAATCCTCCCAGTGCGGGTACAGTGGAGCTAGTGCTCACTCCCACCCCCAGACTGACAACTTTTATTTTCCTTTTGAGAAGCAGGGCTCTCATCAAAAGCTCAAGGCTATTCCTCTGGTCCATCTTAAGCAGGGCGGTCATCAAAAGCTCAAGGTGATTCCTCTGGTCCCTCTTCTCTTTGCACAGCACAAGTGGCAGTTCCAAGGGGCACTTCTGGGACACCCAGAGAACAAAGAGAAGGATCCTTGGATTCAAATAAACACAGCTGTGTCACATTGCTGGTGAGGTACACAACATTCTTTATCCCCTTGTCACCTCTGGTGGTGATTTCATAATGAGCTTGGAGCGCAGACTCTAAGGACTGGAATTCAAGAATTGCTAAGTAGGTATAAAGTGTCCCAAGACTGCAAAGTGATAACCATTGTAGAGAGACATTTAATGGCCACCAAATAGCCGTGAATTTTCCCACTCCTCCAAGCCCCTTGCAGTTGGGTGGTCTGTGAGCAGAAATGATGCAGCCAAGTCAATGAAAAGCCCCTTCTGCTTCCTTATGCTCTCTCTTGCCCTCTCATGGTGATGGCAGAAGTTGTGTGTTGAGATGGTAGAATCACATGGTAAAAACCAGCCTGGATTCCTGAGTTATCTCTTTTAAAGAAGCTACCTTGGAGAACCACCAGACCCAAAGTGACTTTGCATGAGTGAGAAATAAATGATGAAAAGGTCAATTTGGGGAAGTTTACAGTTTCTCTGTTAGTGCAGTGTAACCTTACCTATCCTGATGAATGGACTTTACATTGTCTGGAGGCCAACTACCCTTATGCCTGAAGCCTCTAGTTCTCGGTATTTGTAGATTGCTTCTCCTCCTCCTAAAGACTGAATGGAACCAGAACTTTCTAGGAACCCTTTCAAGCTGCAGTAACGATTTACTGAAGCAGAAAAACATGGCTATTCTGAGCCACAGAAGAAAAAAACTTAGGACTGTTGTCTTCCTTCCAGAAAGGAATTAAAAATACCAGCATATGGACAAGGGCAGAAAACAACACTGCCTGATCTGGTGTGGATGTGTTCTTTGAAAGTATTAATTACACACTCATGATGTCTAAAAATATTAATTGAAATGCACACAACTTGTAAATATCTTCTTCTTCTGTCTGCTGGATGACTTGGGACAAAATGGTGCTTAGTCGCACAGTCATGTCCAACTCTTTGAGACCCCATGGACTGTAGCCCACCAGGCTCCTCTGTCCATGGAATTTTCCAGGCAAGAGTACTGGAGTGGGTTGCCATTTCCTTCTCCATGGGACAAAGCTAGCTGAGAATTAATTGATGAATAACTAGCTACGATCTGTGTGTTTTTTCACTGACAGTAAATTCAGAATTTGGGCTTCTTCCAGCTTTTCTATCTGTGGGAGAAGCAGTTTCCTATTCAGGAGAATTTTACTGTGTAGCAGAATTATCTAATTTGATCCTTTCTCCTCTGACAAGGGCAAAGGTCACTTATTTAGAAATGGATACTCATGTGGTATTCTTGGAGTTGTATGTAAGAGGCTTATTTGGTGTATATGATAGAATGATGTTTAGGGTAAGGTACGCAAGAAGAGGACTTTTGTGCATCATGATGTCAGAATGGTCTCCTTTCCATTGTGATCCATCACATAGCAAAAATTTCCACTGTGAGTAATGTACCTAAATGCCTTCCTGGAGACAGCAAAATAGTCAGTCATTAACAGCATAAATTTGAAATTTCTTTAGGAAGACACCTAAGAGAATGGATCCCATCAGATCGGTTTTTCTCTTCAAATATTTTCTCAGAGTCTTTCTCTCTTCTCCTTCTGGGAACCCTATAAAGGAGAATTAGTGCACTTAATGTTATCCCAGAGGTCCCCTAAATTGTCCTAATTTCCTGTCTCTCTCTCTCTCTTTTTTTCCTGTTCAGCAGCAGTGATTTCTACCACTCTGTCTTCCAGCTCACTGATCCGTTCTTCTGCATCATTTAATCTACTATCGATTTCTTCTAGTTTTGATTTCAGTTACTGCATTTATCCTGCTCGGTTGTTTTTTATGTTTTCTAACTCTGTTGAAAACTTAACTTCTTGCTCTGTGCATCCATTCTCCTCTTGAGCTTTTTGATAGTCTTTACAATCATTACTCTGAACTCTTTCTTGGGTAGATTGCCTACCTCCACTTCACTTAGTTCTTTTCTGACGCTCTATCTTATTCCTTCATCTGGAACATACTCTTCTGCCACCCTTGTTTGAGCTGTATGTATTTTTATGTATGGGGTAGGTTTTGTTTCTCGACCTTGGAGAAGTGGCCTCTGTAGGAGGTGTCTTGTTCATCCTAGCTGTGCACTCCCCTTTCATCACTCATGCTGTATGCTCTAGGGGTTCCCCCTGGGAGGGCTGTGTGGGTCCTTTTGTTGTGGCAGGCTGCCTGTGTGGGGTCTGGTAGACTTGGTTGGCTCCTAGTCTGGTTGGTTGCCAGGCCCTGCCTTATATGGATGCCGCTGGCTGCTGGTTCCAGGCCTGGTTACAAGGTGGCTGGTCATAGAATCCCAGGGAGCCCTGGGGCTAGTGCTGACTGACTGGTGAGCAAAGTCAAGGTCCTAAAGACTCTGAGGCTATTGCCCATCCACTGATATGTGAAATCAGATTCTGGGGTTAGTACCAGACTACTGGCAAGGCAGAGCTAGCTCCTGGAGTCTGGCTGCAGGGCCTAGGGATCCCAGAGTTTGTGTCAGATCACTGCCAGGTATGGGGCTGGGGAGTCCAGTTGGGAATGAGGCCAGGGTGTCCAGCAACTTGCACTGGCCTGCTAGTGGATAGGACCAGGCTCCAGCTGGCCCCAGGGTTAGGGTCTGGCCTGTGTTGTGTGGGGTAGTTTTCTTCCATCTGGAGCTTGCCCCTTGGTGGGTGAGGCTGGTCTAGAGGCTTGTGCAGGCTTCCTGGTGGGACGGATCCACTCCTATCCTCTGCTGGGTGGAGCTGGGTCCTGGCCCTCTGGTGGGCTGGGCCGCAGCTAGGGGGCATGTCCAGAGGCTGGCATGGGCACTGTAGTCTTTAGGAAGCCTGTCTACTGATGGGTGAGGCTGTTTACTCACCCAGTTAGTTGTTTGGCCTGAGGTGTCCCAGCACTGGCACCTACAGATTGTTAGGCAGGGCTGGGTCTTGGTGTTAATAAGCGAATGGCACCAGCAGTGCCAGCTACTGAGGCAGAGGGACTCCCAAACATGATTGTCGCCACTATCTGTGTCCCCAGGGTAAGCTTCACACACACACACACACACACACACACACACCCCCAACCAACCCCACACGTCTCTGAGACCAGCAGGTAGGTCTGGCCCAGGCTCCTATCTAATGACTGCTTGTTCCCTGTGGCCTGGTACACATGAAATTTTTGTGTGCACCTTTTAAGAGTAAGGTCTTTGTTTACCCCAGTCCTGCGGGGCTGTTTGCAAGTAAGCCCTGCTGCCTCCAAAGCCAAATGCTCTGGGGGCTCATCTTCCAGGTGAAGGACTCTCCAGGCTGGGGAGCCCAGTGTGGGGCTCAGAATTCTCACTTCTAAAGGAGAACATCTGCACGAGAATTATTCTCCAGTCTGTGGGTCACCCACCTGGGGGTATGAGATTTGATTGCATCATGAGTCCACCCGTCTTCCCCATCTCCTTGTGGTCCTTTCTTTATGCCTCTAGTTGTAGAAGATCTTTTCTGGTAGGTTCCAGTCTTTTTCCTCGATGGTTCTGCAAAGAGTTGTGATTTTGATGTATCTGTGAGAGGTGGTGAGTTAAACTGGCTCAATTAAACTGGCTCCTCTCCCATCAGATCTATTTTATGGAGGATGGGAAATCAGGCAGAGAGCTGCTTAAGGATGGAGCATGGCAGGGATGGGGGGAGGTGAGCAGAAGGCTACAGTGGAGGCCCCAGGCAGCCCGAGAGCACTGACCATGGACAATGAAGTATGTTTGGGTGATGAGCAGTCCAGATTTTTTCAGGGTGGATCGTGGGTTCCTGCCTTGGTGTATCATAAAGGTCCTGTGAGGTTGATTTCTTTCACATTAAACACCGGCTTCCTGAATGTTTTAGAGTTGTATTCAGGTTTTCCCTGTAACTTTCAGGCTGGAGTCATGTCATTGTACGTAAGTCAGATGATCTGTCTGCTTAGTCTCAGATGTAGTGGGGTTGGCAGGTCAGGAGGAGAGAGAAGTGAGCCAGAATCCAAATCAGAAAGTGCTTTCCTTCATGTGTCCTGGTCTGGCGAGTGACTGGGAGGATGGCAGGAGTGGGCAGGCCTGCCAAAGCTCTGACATTTGTGTGGTAAGAAGGGTTTGGCCCCGTGACACAGAGTGCCACTGGAAAGCCACCAGAGCACCTCTTTCCTTCTGTTCTTGCAAGTTTATCTGGGATCCAGGCATCAGCTTCAGAGTTCAGAGTCACATTCAGATTCAATTCTTAGCGACTTGTTTCTTTCCTTTCTTGCAGAACACCTTCATGAGTTTTTCGGGGATATCACCTCCCTCTTAAAGGTATCTCATATCCAAATAAGTCCCACTATTTCTTGTGTCCCCGTGGTGTTGACACCCACTTTCTCATGGCACTCGCCAGACTGTATTTCTTTTGTGCCAGTTAGAAGCCCCTTCTCCAGAATTCCCATGGGAGCCTCCGCCATTTTGTTTAGGAAAAAAATATGTTGATGAATGTCTCTTGAGAATGAGGGGTGAGACCTCAAGGAGAATGTTCAGCTATCAAAAGATGCCATCAACTTCCTTTTGCAGAGTGTGGATTCTGTTATCTAGAGGATCTTTTTTTAATGGTGAGCACCAGAATTAGTTGCGTATGAGTTTGCTTGTAGATCGAGGCAGGGCTGAATTGTCGTGTATCATAGAGGCTGCATGAGTCAGGTTAAGCCATGCTATGCTACAGTAACAAACACCCCAGTGGTGGCATAACACAGGAAAGGTTTATTTCCTGCTCCTTCCACGTATAATATCAATCATGGGGACAGAAAGGAGGAGAAGGGAAGACTCTTTATTAAAGTCACTCAGTGAACCAAGCTGAGTGAAACTCCAACTTGGCATTTACTTCCAGGATCATCCTGGTTCAAGATAGAGGTGCACCTCTGGATGGAAAGCTTCCATCCAGAAATGGCATACATCATTTTGCTCATGATTTATTAGTCAGAGCAAACTACTGGCAACACATAACTTCAAAGGAGACTAGAAGATATATTACCAATTGCCCAGGAAAAGGGAAAAAAATGCAATATTTATAAATATCCCTAAAGATGTCCATAGAGGTGAAGCCCTATCTAGTGGGAGGATGAGGGTCAAGGGGCTTTTAGAGGGAGAGTGAGAAACTTAGGCTTCTTGGGATGTTTCTACCTTAAGGGCTATATGGGGAAGGGCTGGGGAAGAAATCTTTGGTCGAACCATGGCCTTGAAGAAACTGGGTGAACTCAAAATCTCCTATGAGACCCACTTGTCCTGAGGTGCTTGATTTGAATCCGTTCTCCACCTTACCTGTGAAATCTTCAGCAGTCTGTGTTGGTCCCCGCTGCCTGTGTCTGGGGGCATGGGTTGGAGGGGAGGTCTCAAACAAGTGCCACATCCAGGGTATAAGTCATTCAGGGCGAAAGCAGAGGCTGTATACATGGCACCGGGTACTGGATAAACCAGAGATGGCCGACATCCGAGCTGACGTCACTGTTATTTTCCTCCTAGATCATAAATTCCTCAAGGTCAAGGACCGTTTCTTATTTATATGCGCGTCCTCTGCAGAACATAGAACTACTCTGGGCACAGTAGGTGCTCCACTGCTTGAGGCTTGTTAGTGGGTGAATGAGTGAGTGAGTGAATATGCCCATCCCTCTCTACCCTGAGCTCTGAAGCCATGCTGTAGGCTTGCAGCCAGAGGACGATGTTGGGTGGACCAGAAAAGCCCTTCACTCAGCGAGCAGCTCTCCTCACTCCACACCCAGCCTTGACTTCTAAGTCTGTTAAAGCAGTATAGGCTCCCACTGCTGTTCAAGTAGGATACAGAAAGTTTCCTCGACTGTTCTTGCTTATGCCAATGGATATTCGACTCTGGAGAGTGACTCCACTGATATGCTGGGAGGCACATGGCAGTGTGGGGCCCTGGAACAGGACATGGTTGGAGGATGCGAGGCAGTGGAATATCTGGGAGTTGAGGGTAATGGACAAGAGGCTGTCCTTGGAATTCCGTCCTTCAATTACCTCCTCATTCATTCATTACTCCTTTACTCACTTATTTATGACTTCATTCATTCCTGCTGTCATCTGCGATGATAAGGTGGGATAATGCATATGGAACTTCTGATACAATGCCTGGCATGTGGTGAATGCAAGTAAATGTGTTTGTTCACTCAATCATCAGCAGTATTTTCAGAGTGTTTTGTTCCAAGCATTCCACCAGACCCTGGGAATAGAGTGACGAACAGATAAAGAGGTCTCTGCTCTCAGGGAGCTTGCATTCATGTGGATGAACAGAGTTATTATTACTTGGAAGTATGTGCTATTCTAGGAAATCACAAAAATCACAGAAATCACAGAAATTGACAATTGCTCCTGAAGTAGATTAAAAATTAGTGGGAGACAAACCATAGACATGTGAAATATAAAACATAATGAGGCAGCCTGTGTGTGGCCCCAAGGGCTGGGTGGGCGGGGCTGTCAGACCCCCAGGTGAGGGGCGCTCATAGTAGGCTGCAAGCTTTGGAAGGGTGGGGAGGCAGGGCAGGCTCTGCTGAGGGTGGGATGGGGGTGAGGGGTAGAGGAGAATGGATTCTGACGGCAGATCGTTCTCCCCTTCCTGCCTTTGTGACTGTGGGCAAGTTAATTAGCTTCTCTGAGTTCCTTCTCTGTAAAACTTCATAAGGTTGGTGTGAATTCATATTTTGTGAAGCTCTTGGAGCACTAGCAAATACAGGAGATCACTCTATATAAGTGTGTTATATCAGTACATGAGTAAAAGTGGGGTGGTGGTGTTGGGGTGTCCACATTGAAAGGTATGGCCAGCTACACGGAGAAGAGTCCTGAGGAGCACTGAAAGATGACGGGTAGGCTAGAGCCCACTTAGATATCCTTCCTCAAGGAGACATTTAGTTTCCTTCTTTCATGCCTGTCCTTCTCCCTCCTCTGTCTTTTTTTTGCAATCTCCAGCCTCTGGGCAGTATCTGATTCACCTCCTCATTCCCAGTACCTAGCACAGTGCTGGAAAGATGGATGGTATGCCAGGATTGTTCAGTGAACCAATGAACAGCCTTTCATCCATGTCACTGGACTCTGTGTCTATTTATTCAGGATTCAACCTCTGTCTTCCAGGTCCCCAGACTCTCAGCTCAAGTAGTCAGGCAGCCTAGAAATCCTTGTATTCCTCCAGCTTCCCCACCTACTGAATGTTGTGCTACCACCCATCTTTGGCTGCTGGTCTTTCTCTGAGCCTCCCCCAGGGCACAGAGGGGACAGCGGGGGTGGGGGTGGGGTAGGGGTATGCTCTCAGCAGGATACCCCTCGATTCATGGCAGGTGATGGGTGGGAGCAGGGGCTGGACTCATTGGTGAGGAGGGGCATCCATCTCATTAGCTATTGCTTCTCTATCCTGGGATGGCTCATTTTCCTGCTTGTCCTCCCAAGGCCAGAAGTAGTAATGATAACCATGACAATCATCATCACCATGACAGCAAACTAGCACTTAAGGCAGAGTGTTCCTCCATTACCAGGCCCTACGTCAACTACGTTACCTGCACTGAAGCAGATGTTCCTGTGCCCACCCATATCCCCACACCCAATCCCTGGGGTCTCTTGAGGGTGAATCCTGAGGGCAGACCCCATCCGCACAGGCGCCTCCCTGCATCTCTTGCCCTAGGGTGCTCTGTCTCCATGAGAGGCAGGCCAGAAGCGCCAGCAGTGCCCCTCTAGCAATGATGGGTGGGTTAGTGGAATAGATAACCCAGCTCTCAGCTCCAGTGGGACACCCCCTTTGAAGAGCCCCTGGAGGGACAGAGCCCTGGTCGCCCACTGTGCGAATAATTGCTCATCAGTTCACCCAGCACTGGTCTCCTCCCTTGCATGTCTCACTTACACTGTTGTTTCCCTGGATTGTCTTCCAGATAAATTACTTGTACCAGGTGTTGGACTTCAGGGCTGCTTTTAGGAGGGATTCAGCTAAAGACTCCTATTATTATCCCCATTTTATATGTGCAGTAAAAGAAGTGACTTGCCAAGGTGACACAGCTGGTAAGTGGTACAGCCAGGACTGAACCCGGCCCAGGTCCAGAGTCTCTGCCTGTCACGACTGTGCAGTCCCTACTCGCCCTCTGACTGTGACTTATAAGTCGGGTGCTGTTTGCTACAAGACTTGGGACCCCCGAAGCAGACACAAATTGCCCCCACATCCCTAGCTCGGGCTCCTTGAGAACAGTCCAGATGGTAATCCTCCACCTGGTCCAGACAGAAGCCCGGCTCCCTCTTTGCTGCGTCAAGGAGCTGCCAGCCCCTTCCCCTTAGTATTTGCTGGCAAGACACAGTAAAAGCATTCCTGGATTAAAGGCACAGTGAAGTGACACTTGAATTCTCTGGGGAACAATTCTGCTATGATGGATAAACATGTTAATTACTCAGAATTTAACCTCCAGCTGCTGCCTTTGCAGAGCATTCTCCTCTCAGCCTGAGCCTGAGGCCTGGTGGGGTGGACTCTCTGGGAGCTCTCTGGACCGCCGAGGTTCCCCACCCCTGAACACAGCCCATAGCCAGCAGATAGTAAGTGGAGACACCCAAAGTATGGACTCTGGTGCTAGATGGCTTGGGTTCGAATCCCAGCTCTACTATTCATAACCTGTGGACCCTTGAGCAAGTACTTCAGTCCTGCCTTGCCTCACTTTTTCTATCTGTAAAATGGGGTCATTGTGAAGATTAACTAGAGTAGCATCAATAAAGGACTTAAGGACTTTGATGTATTTGTGCTGTGAAAGGAAGTGTTTGCTATGCAGATGGCTGCTTCAGGGCCCAGCTTTCCCCTTCAGGATTTGCTGGGTTCTTTTTTCTTTTATGTTCACACCGCCTCAATCCAAGCTTAGTGAACTTGAAATTCACGTTTCTCTGAGCCAAGTTACACCCCTCCCAAAGGAGAGTGGAGTGAGGTACCTTTGCAGTCTTCTAGGAGGTAAGCGTGTGTGTGTGTGTGTGTGTGTGTGTGTGTTAGTCGTTCAATCATGTCCAATTCTTTGGGACCCTTTGGACTGTCACCCACCAGGCTCCTCTGTCCATGGATTCTTCGAGAAAGAATACTGGAGTGGGTTGCCATTCCCTTCTCCAGGGGATTTTCCCAACCCAGGGATCGAACCCAGGTCTCCCGCACTGCAGGCTGATTCTTTACCACTGAGCCACCAGGGGATGTGTGTAGAGACCTCCCATTTTTCTACTTGAATATTGAGCATTTAAAGAATGCCTACTAAGTGCCAGGCCCTACAGTAGCCATTGAGCTGCATCCTCCAGGCAGACATGGCTCATGACTGCACACAGCTTTCCTCCAGGAAGGTGGAAGCACAGTCAGCCGTCTGCTGCAGCCTGGAGTGGTGGGTGCTATGATAGAGGCCAGAGGGTCCCCTCTGGTGGTGTTCCTGCAGCACCATGTGATGAGGGCAGCACATGGCAGCATAAGCTTTGGAATCCAATCGTGAATTCTGGTGCCCACTAAGCATCTTTGCTGTGTGACCTCAAGTGATACATCCAACCTCTCTACCCCTCAAGTTCCAGTTCAAAAATGGGGCTGAGCTGATAGACTTGTGAAAGTTCAGACAAAATCCTAAGCCCAGTCACCCAGAAAGCACTTAGTAAGTGACAGCCAGTATGATGACGCTGATATTGCTAAGGATAACCTCTCTAAGTGGGAGCATCCTTGCCTAAAAATAGCACCTCCCTCACTCAGCTTATGATAAATGAGAAGATGGGTACAAAACGCTTAGCACTTTCTGGGTGCAAAACACTGCCCAGTGACATTTACTCTGGGCTTTTTTTCATCAGTGCCCCTCCTCTCTCAGCTCCTGCCTCACTAGGGGGCCTGGAGGAGCCCCACCTTCCAGTTGGAGCCCCAGCTGGGCTCCAGGTTCCACCAGGAGCCAGGCAAAGAGACGCCAGCCTTCAGGTTGCCTTACACAGAATCATAAACTTCTGGGTTCCCCAGGCTGGAAATGGCTTGCCGCTGATGGGATCATTAAGAGTGCCAGCCAGATCTGATCTCTGCATTCGGAGGTTTATTAATATCACCTCGAATTTATCTTCCTTGATGGGGAAATTTTGTCAGCATCTGATAAAAGCAAAATGCACAGTGGCCTTGTGCCAACCAGAGCCCTTTCTCTGTCATCAGCTGTTAGCACAAAGCTAGTGCAGCAGCCTGCGACGGGGCTGATGAAAATGTAGGTGGGGAGGAGAAATGAATTTTGTATCTTCAATGCGGAACTTGGACTTCAAAGCTCCTCTAGGTCCCTCCCCCAAACTGGGCTGTGAAAATCAATTTCACAGCTGTGTCTCTCTCTGAGCGTGTATGCCTCACCCTCCAATGCCCATCTGAATGCAGCACTCTGGATGAAACCATACTTGTCCCCTCTGAGCATATTCATGTACCCTTGTTCATCCTCCAGTCTAGAATGCCACCATAAAAGAATTATCAGTGAGTGGAGCTCGTTGCAGATGAAAGGAGGAAAAACATCTTGGAGGAGTGTCACAGGGCTTCAGCAAGAAGGATGCCAGGTTGAACTGCTGAGAAAGTGGGGCCCATAGCTTGTGTTAGCTGAGTCAGATGGGCTATAGCTAAGCCAGAGGACTCTAGGGCAGAGGATCAGGTCATGAGTCCAAGAGAGTCTTGAGTTGTCCTGCTGATGACCTGGCAGTGGGAAGCCTGAGGGTGGTAGGGAGTGTTTGGAGAGGCTGATCTGATGTATGGTGCTGAATGGAGGAGCAAAATGCTTTGGAATCTTTCTAGCTCAAAGGCATCCTCAGTCCATTATAAAGTGTCAAATGCCCTCATTTTACTAATGAGGGCATGAAGCCCAGGAGGCCAAGCCATGTGCCCAGGATCACACAGTAAGTCCCTGGTGGCAGGGCTAGAACTGGAATGGATATCTGGCTCCCCTGTCGAACAGTCTTTCCATCAGACTGTATTCCCACCTCTCTTCCATATTCGAGTAACTTTAATGGAGCCCTTTCTATCTGTTAAGCAGGGGATGTTCTTTGTTGACTTTCACACCAACCTTGGGAGAAAGATGTTCTTGTGCCTTCTTTTGACA
This sequence comes from Bison bison bison, assembly GCF_000754665.1. Classification (NCBI taxonomy): domain Eukaryota; kingdom Metazoa; phylum Chordata; class Mammalia; order Artiodactyla; family Bovidae; genus Bison; species Bison bison. The sequence goes on from NW_011494601.1 coordinate 4,550,414, forward strand.
CTTGGTATCACGGGGCTGGAAGAGTTTAAATGATTTGCCTAAAGCCACAAGCTAGTAAGTGGTAGACTTCAAGGCTCCAACCTAGCCAGCTGGCTCCAGAGCGTTTTTTATAATCCTCAGTCTCAACCAATGTTTCTCAAAGTGGGGTGCCTGGAGGAGCAGTATCAACCTGGGAACTTATTAGAGGTGCAGATTCCTGAATCAGAAACTCTAGGAGTGGGTCTGGCCATCTGTGTTTGAATACATTTGAGTTGGTCTGAACTATTTAAGCCATAAATCTTCCCAGTTTTAGAGCAAGTCTTCCTTGCCATGCTCTGTAAACCAGATTGCTGACTTCTCACACCTGAGGAAATTTACAAGGTCACTGCTACTTCTCAGCAGCCCAGCTTCCAGTGTCCTCTTTTAACAGTGGAATTATTCCAAAATGCTGGGATTGGCATAGGTTTTCCACCACCCAGAGGGGTTAACAGTGCCTCTGGGCTCGAAGACAGTGAAATTATCATTGCTGAACCTTCTGTTGGCCAGAGGGGATTCTGAGAGTCCCGTCTGCTTCCTTGTGAACTTGGACAATTTGGTCTAGTCAAGTGGAAAATTAACAAACCAGAAAGGAAGGGGACACAATTCGGGACCAAATGTACATTGCTGCCAGACTTCTAAGCATCGCTCTTTTGAAGCCATTAGGAATCCCACACTGGAGATGTTTTCTTCTCGAGTCAACAGATATTTATCTTGCACCCACCAAATGCCAGTCATTTTGCTTAGGACTGGGAATAGAAAGATGAAAGGAGGTGGTCCCTGCTCATAGGAACCCACAGTCTAGCGTGATTATCTAGTGGTGCCATTCTCCACTGGGGAAAGTACAATGGCTTTTAGTTGTTCGTTTGATGATGTCTAGTTAATAGAGTGTCATAAAAATAAATTCCCCCAATTACCCCACTGGTGATTGGTGACACTGCGTACTAATGAAGGCAGCATTTTTTTGGTGGTGTGGGATAAAAGCACTGCAGATCAGTGAAGGAGAGTCTGATGAAGACTTCATTATTTAATGAACCGTGTCCTTGTGAACAGCTGTGGTATAAACCAGCTAGGACAATTATTGTAAGTTGGATTATGTCTCCAGTAAATTGATTCTACTTTATTTGATTAAGTTGGTTCTCCAAAGACAGATTCTTCCAAGTTGGGTCAGTGGGGTTCGGGGGGCGGGAATCACCATTCAAACTTAGCTTCTAACTTTTAATCTTTGAGATGCTTTTGCTCTCAGATCTTAAGAGGAGACATGTGATGGCCACTCTGTTGTTATCAGCAAGAGAACCAGGAATAATTATGTGTTTTCAATAGCCATTAGCATGCTCCGTAAAAGACTCACATTGTCTTCTCTCAATGAGCTTGCCCATAGGGCCAGCAGGAGACTGTGACCACTCCTTTGTGAGCCCCCAGAGTAGCCAGGCTCCAGCTCACCAGGCAGTTAGCTTCCTTTACACACAAATATAGGCATGCAGATGGACATGATGAAAGGGGATTGATGTGAAATTCTTACCCTAACCCCTTTCTGCCACTTTCAGAGTATTAGGCACTATTCTTGCCTGGAGAATCCCGAGGACAGGAGCCTGGTGGGCTGCCGTCTATGGGGTTGCAGAGTCGGACACGACTGACGTGACTTAGCAGCAGCAGCAGCAATGCATCATAGTCCATGATGCATTAGTATTCTTGTGAAACGTAGTTAATGGGTCATCACCAACATCACTAAAAAAATGAAAAAGAATGAAATAAAATATTATTTTATCTCAGTAAGTATTGCTTCATGAAACTGGATTTTGGTTTGTGTGTATGGGCATGTGGGTGTGTCTGATGTGATGGGTTCTGAGCCATGTTGGAATCGCCGAAGCCAGACTCTCTGTAACAGCCAACTTCTGGATGAAATTCATTTCCTATGACAAAAGGAGTCTAGAAAGGCTAGATAACCGCTCATCCCAGATGTAGTCTCTGAGGTAGTGAAACCACTGGATGAATGTTGGATTTCTTAGTGGTTTTGGACTTAAGACAGGATACACCCAGTATGCTTACTTTTGCTGAATGTGATGCATTCTGATCCATTCCATTCCCATGGTGTTTATAAAATGTTTGTCAGAACTCATTAGGTTGATCAATTTCATGACCCACCAATGGGTGACAATTAAAAAAAAGAACCCCACCAGATTAGGTTACATTCAGATTCTCTTTCCACCTCAAATGCTGTAAAACCAGTATAAATCAGCACTGTATTTCGGTGTAAAATTCAGTGTGCAGCAGGCTCTCAGTTAAAGTTGTTTTAACCTCCCTACCGGCTTTGTGTGGAGTGTTTCCTACCTTTACGGAAGCCTTTTCTTCCATAATTATCTCGTTCTAGCTGGGGCCTTTTCTTTTTCTGCCTGGTCCGGTTGGTTGCCAGGCCTCCCTTGTGTGGATGCTGCTGGTTAGTGGTTCCTGGTTGCTGGATCCTACAGGGCCCCGGGGCTATTTCTGGCTGACTGGTGAGCAGAGTCAGGGTCTGGAAGATTCTGGGGCTGTTGCCCACCCACTGGCAGGTGAAGCCAGATCCTGGGGTTAGTACCAGACTATTGGTAGGTAGAGCTGGTTCCTGGAGTCTGGGTGCAGGGCTCAAAGATCCAAAAGTTCCTTTAAGATTGTTCAGGGGGATGGGTTCCTGACACAGTTGGCTATGGGGTTTTGAGAGGTCAGGAAGGTTTCACTGGCTTGCTAGTGGGTAGGGTCAGAGCCCAGCAGGTCCCAGGTTAGAGTGTGTCCTGCGTTGTGGGGGTGTAGTTTCCTTGCTTCTGGAGTCTGCCCGCTACTGGGTGAGGCTGGTCTAGAGATTTGCGCAAGCTTCCTGGTGGGCGGGGCCACGCCTGTCCCCTGCTGAGTGCAGCTGGGTCCCGGCCCTCAGGTGGGCTGGCGTGTGTCTAGGGACAGTGTGAGCTCTTTAGTCTTCAGGCAGCCTGTCTGCTGATGGCTGGGGCTGGTGTCCTCACCAAGTTAGTTGTTTGGCCTTACATGCCATAGCACGTGTGCCTTCAGGCTGGTGGGCGGGGCCAGGTAACTGCTGCTGCTAATGAGCTGCAGCCAGCAGGGACGTCTGTGGTAGAAGCTCCCAAATATGGAGTCC
>NW_011494601.1:4553655-4645857 GCF_000754665.1 Bison bison bison
CCCAGCACTGACGCCCTCAGGGTGAGATGCAGCCGCCCCGTCCTGCCTCTCCAGGAGCCTCCCCAAGGCCAGCAGGTAGGTCTAGCCCAGGCTCCTATCAGATTACTGCTTTTGCCCTGGGGTCCGGGGGCTGAGAGTTTGTGTGTGCCTTTAAGAGTAAAGTGTTCCTAGACCCTGTCGTAAACCTAAGTTGATGTATTGATGGGAGCAGCTGGAAGTTCAGGATGTTGTCGTGATTCTTTTTTTTTCTTCTTAATCCCCCCTTTTGTATATGTGATATTAAGCAGATGATGAAGCGTTCCTCTTGAAAGATTTAAAAAGCAAGGAGAAAGACCCACATTTCTGGGTGGGGAAGTCTTTGCCCTTCTATTTTGAAGAGTGGATCATGGCTGTTTTCAAGTCTGTCTCTTGGTAACTGCAGCTGACTTTAGGATTCCCCCCAAAAAAGTTTTTCTTCTTCTTCTTCTTCTTATTTTTTGCCAACTTGTGCCTTTCCTTCTGGAATTGTAAGTGAACACAATAATAGTACCTATTTACACTGTGAAGCGGATATTGTTACAGAAAATAGACCAGAGACTCTCTCACTTGTTAAGTTTAATAATGCCTTGTGAATGTATTATCTACGGAGAAACCCCTCTAGTTTTTACCTGCTGATGCTGTCTGCCTGTTGGAGAATAAATTTTGAATAGTTCTTTTTTTTTCACCAAAAAAAAAATAAAAATAAGAGTCAAGTCTTTATTTGCCCCAATCCTGTGGGGGCTCCTGAAGTTAAGCCCTGCTGGCCTTCAAAGTGGAATGCTCTGGGGGCTCGTCCCCCAGGTGCAGGACCACCCACCCACTGCCCCCCGCCGTGGGTTGGGAGTTGGGGAGCCCAATGTGGGGCTCAGAGCTCTCACTCCTGTGGGAGAACTTCTCCAGTTTGTGGGTCGCCCACCCAGAGGGCACAGGATTTGATTATATTGTGTGTCTGTTCCTCCTACACGTCTCCTTGTGGCCTTCTTTATTGGCTTTCATTGTAGAAGATCTTTTCTGGTAGGTTCCGGTCTTTTCATTGAAGGTTTGTTGTACAGATAGTTGTAATTTTTGTGTGCCCGTGAGAGGACATCAATTCGGGGTCTTCTTTCTACTCCAGCATCTTGGCTGCTTTCCCTAAGGTTGTTGATTGACTGAAAACCATCTGTTTTTAATCAATTATTGATTCCTTTGCTCATTCATTCCATTTATTATTTACCAGCTACTGTGCTAGGCTTTGGTAATGTGAGGTGTGTAAAGTAAGTAAAACACGGCTCCTGCCTTCAAGGAGTTTAAAGTTATAGGGACACTGAGTAGGTTTGATGGGGTTATAAGGGTCCCAGCAGCTGCTTGCCCTGCATCCCCCTTGGGAGGAAGGACCCTTGAACTTCATCTCCAGCACATTTTCCTTGATGGTAATGAGTGAACTATTTGGCCCTGAAGTCTTAGTCCAATAGCAGAGTTTAACATGCTGCTGTTAATAAAAAATAAATTCACAATGAACACGTATTAGTAAATGAAGGCTGGCTGAGGCGGTCCTTTCCGTCTCAGTCTCTTGGGAGCCCTAGATACTTCATTTCCTAAGTAGACCACTGATCCTGTGAGCTGACTTGCAGGGACTAACAAAATAAGATGGCTCAGTGTGTGTGCAAGCTTAGTCGATCAACCATGTCCGACTTTTTTCGACTCCATGAACAGTAGCCTGCCAGGCTCCTCTGTCCATGGAATTTTCCAGGCAAGAATACTGGAGCTGGTTGCCATTTCCTACTCCAGAGGATCTTCCCGAGCCAGGATTGACCCCACATCTATTTCATCTCCTGCATTGTCAGGGAGATTCTTTACCACTGCGCCACTTGGGAAGCCCAAGATGGCTCAGAGTTGGGAACTAATCAGATGTCTTATGTATGGACCAGCTTATGCTAAGGAAGGACTCTTGACTTGAACCATCTGCCAGATGGTTAGAGGTGAACTGGGTCCAAGGGGATAGGGGGCGCTGGATGGTCCTTAAGGCCCCGCCCCCATGATGAGAGTCTCATCCTCAGATGTCCCTGTCAGTGCTGATCCTTCCTTTGCTCTGGACTTCTGAGGGCAGTTGACAGGGTGGCCACATGTCAGTTTAGAGTCATGTGCTAAATTTTTTATGATTATTTTACTGCCCTGCAAGATTATATTCTCCTGGAAAGGAGCAGCTGGTTGCTTAGGTTCCATCACTCCATGGCTCTGAGTTGCTCATCCTGCATACATAAAATGGGAGCAAGTCCGCCCACCCCCACCTCTCCAGTAGACTCGAGGGGAGGGCTAAGTGACCACCCCTGGCTCTCAGGAAGGGCCACTACCCTCTCCCTTCAGCCTCTGCCACTCTGAAGAAAGCCAGCACTGGGCACATGGATTGCACCTCCAACCCAAGAACTCCCTTTTCCCCTCAGTCCGGCTCTGGAAACACCACTGTGTCATCAGACCTCCAGACAATCTTCCTCCACGTTTGTTTTTCCCCTTTACGCTCTTCACATGCTGGCCCCTCTAATTTAGGTCATTCAGCCACAATTACAAATACTCCCCCAAACCCAAGGGGCTGTTGGAGTTCCCGGCTCCCTGCTTCTACTGGGCGCTCCCTCCTGCTTTGCCTTGGGGGCTTCCCTCACACTCCTGCAGTCAGCTCACCCCGGCACTCTCCATACTGAGTAGAATGACCTCTTACGTGTTCTTCTTGCCTGAGTTCCTTCACTTGCATAGTCACAAGAGGGGCCTGACACTAGTGAGCTGTTACACACCTGAATTTGAGGTTTGAACTTAATAATGTCATTGAGATGGGATGCAAATGGCTGGGTGGGTTGACATTCCCACTAAGCTGGCAGACCATGGCTTGAATGAGCCCTAGGGAACCTGTGCACCCTAGAAATGTGAGATAAGCTCACTGAGATGATCTCCTCCAGAGCAGACCATTGTCAGGGAGGCAGCATGGCTTAGAGAACGAATAAGCCTTGAGCCTCTGCATGAGGCAAATTGATTCCTGTCCTGTGGAATGCTGTATTTGTTTATGTCTTTTACACTGAGGTCTACAAGACAAGAGGCCATTCCCAGAGACTGGCCTGGTTCAATAAGCCATTGAATTCTGTGGCATTGAAGCTAGAAAGGTTTTGCTGGATCACCTGTAGTCCAGCCCCCTCTCTTCACAGATGAACAGGCTGAGGTCCACAGCTAGGGCGTGACTTGCCTAAAGTCAGTGAGGACTGTCACTGCCAGCATGTGGGGTGGCAGCTACCTGGTCTGTGAGAAAGTGGGATGTGTTGGTACTTCTCCCCCCGCTCATTGCCACCATCTTCTCTTGGGTGTCCTTGTCTTTCCCTGGAGCCAGGAGACAGAGAGGAAGAAGCATCCATTGCCATGGAAACCAGCCCAGAGCATGAGCAGGCTGCTCTCCACACTAACTGTAGCTGCTTAAACAGGTGCCGACGTTGATTCTGCTGCTAGGCCTCCCTGGGGGGCGCCACGGCCAGTCACCATATTTTCTAGGCGAGAAAGCTGGAGGAACTCATCTAACATAAGTTATGGAGGCTTAGCAAAGTGGGCCACAGCACCTGGTGCCATTCTTTTTGCTTTCTTACGCCAGCTTCACCTCTGTCAGTGACTCCTAACAGGATTTAAGAATCTTTTTAGAAAGAGCTCAGCCTTGAGCTGAGTTTGGCCTTCAGATGCCAGTGCTAAACTTTTGAACTGACAGCAGCTATGGCTGGAAGGTTCTGTTTGTCAGACCTGCCAGAAGAATATTTAAAATGAAGAGTTGGATTGGGGGGAAAGAGAAAAAAGAAAACAATTCATTTTGCTTTCAGACATAGTTAAACCTCCTAAATGTGCCAGGAGTTAAGTTGGGACTTTAAAAATCGATAGGCTTTCATGTTTGTGTGAGACAGAAGAGTTCAGGGGTTGGAAAAGGCCTTATTAGGTCAGCTCATCCATCCCTCTGCCTCCAGGCCTATTCTAATCCCTCTTGTGTATAAAACTCTGGAGAAGGTGACTTCATCAGCCCCCATAATAATTTGTTCCACTGTCTAACAATTCTTGATCTTAAAACCGTCTTCCTTATAGCAGGGCCAAATTCCTCCCGCTGCCTCCAAAGCTTCTCTGTCTGTGGTCCAGCGCTTCTCAGAAGCAGCTGGGATTTTTATGAAATGAGTGTGAACTTGGGCCTGTTCGTCAGTATTCAAGTCTTGCCATTTCCACTCATAGGTAAAATGACCTTGGACGCAAACCACTTCACTCTTCCAAGACTCACTTTCTTCATGAAAAGAGGTCAATGTGTAGGTTACAGGAAGTAAACATACAAATATGCCTAACACAGCACCTGACATTTAGTGATGCTCAACCCAAGGTGCTGTGTTTTTTGGCCTGGGGAGGTGGGTGCCATGGTGCGGGCACCTTTTGGATCAATACCTCAAGTATAAGGAGGGAGATTCCAGAGGGAGGGGACATATGTACACCTACCGTTAATTCATGTTGCTGTATGACAGAAATCAAACCAATATTGTAAAGCAATCATCCATCAATTAAAAATAAATATGAAAAAAAGACCTGAAGTATGACTATTAACCTTTTAGTTGTTGGCATAGGGTTGGTGGGGGGACCGAGAAGTGGAGCAGGAGGGCACAGCTGAGAGGGCATTTGTGGAGCTTGGCCATTGACTGCTTGCCAACCAACACAAAAGGCTTCAATATTTTAGAAGGATGTTTGGTGGTACCAGTGCATCCTATCTAAAGTGTGAGCCCTGGTGGTCAGCCTTCAGAGATGCCAAGCAGATCCCTACATCCACGTCTTTATGCCACTGGTACCCCTGCCCAGGCCTTTACTGCCTTTTTGAATCCCGCCCATCAAGGAAGACCCAGCTCAAATTCAGCCTCATACATGCATACGATTCAGCTCTAAACCCATAACTCTCATGCCCTGCCTCCTTACTCCAGGAGGGAAGAAAGAGGAGGGAAGGTCGTTGGTGCATGGATAATTGAACCATGGGCTGAGTCAGGGGATCACAGAGCATTTAGCCTGAGAAATACAGATGAAGAAACTGGGCTAGAGAGCTGGCAGGGACTTTTCCCAGGCCGCCCCAGTCATCGGGAACAAATCTGGAACCTCCCTCTCCAGCCCCACTGCGTAGGCTTCTTGTCCAGCACCCCACTAGTGAAGCTGTTCCTTAAGCCTGGAATTAGAACAGAGTCAGCCCCCACCCTGTGTAGCACCCTCCTACCCCAGCACATGCTTGCTGAGTCACTTGGATGGGAGGCGGATAAGGGGAAAGCACGCTTTTTGGGGGAGATAGCATGCACCAGTTGGGAAAACTGGAGCCAGGCAGAGAGTGGGTGAGGTCTCCCATCCAGGTTCTCTGCCCCATATTTTACACCGGGATAGGAGTGCTGGGAAAATGAAAAGCGTTGATGTCTTTCTTTCTTACCCACCTGGGCAAGGGGGTGAACTTTCAGCCACATGCTAGGGGAAGTTTTACTGTTGGTAAGATACGTGCTTGGCTTAGGTTTTAGAGAACCTGTTTCAAATGTAAATTCCTTAGACAAACTTGTTCTGAGGTCAGGGAATTGCTGATCGGCCTTTGAAGCGTCTGGATTATAGAAACATCTGGAGGGGGTTATTCAGGCCAAGAGGCTATGAGATAAATGTGTTTGTATATGCCTGTGTGTCTACGATCCCCTCTGCTGGCTGCAAATTCTGTCATTTCATCATGGAAAAATCCTTCTGGAGGAAAATGGCAGGTGCAAACATGCTGATGTGGGAACCATATTTATGCACTGGATTGGCATATGATTGGCCCAGATGGGGAAAAAAGACCATTGAGACAGCCAGGCTCCTTTGGGTAAGGGACACACAGTGGCTTCTGGGACAGTAGGGATGGGTGTAGGGTAGGGAAGTCTGATGCTTTGGCATACCCAAGGTTAGAGTTCAAATCCTGACTTTGCTGCCTTCCAGCTGACTTACCTTGGGCAATTCTACAACACTTGAGGCTGGTTTGTGGGTAGGGGCTCCGTGTAAATTCTGGGGTCATTCTCATGGGCTTTCAAGGATAAACACAGCTGGGTAGCTCAGAGGAGAATGACCCAGAGCTTTGAGCTTCTCAGTCTCAGCCTCAGAGTAGGCTCATAGCATGAAGAAGTACGCGTGGTGGTGGAGAGACCTGTACATCAAGTGACCCTTGGGCTGCCATTCTGGCCACATCGCAGGGTTAGGAGGCTGCCAGCTGGCCTGCTCCATTTCCTGAGCTCCAACAAGGCAGCAGCCGGAATCTTCTTCTTTGCCGGGATCTGGAACAGCTGCTGGGACTTAATAGTGCACTTAGAGGAATTACCTGGAATCGCAGCAGGCAATAAGAAATGGAGATGCATCTCTTTAAGCCCAGCTAATGTCTGAGTAAGAGAGAACAAGGCCTTTCCTTCCATGGGGGTGAGATGTGAAAAGGATTGACCTGTGATCGTGCTGTAAGTAATACCCGTAAGTAGTGATTTCATCTGGGTGGTGCTTGGCATGGTACTCGGTTGGATAGTGTGTGAAAATGATGACTGGATCTGGTTGGATCTCCTTTTAGATCAGTTGCTCAAGGAAGCCACTGTCACCTAGGGAGTGACCACTGTCTTGGCCAGTACACGAGAACCGTGTGGACAGCACAGTGCTCTGAGCCTGTTTTCCTACTCTCTTTTCCCAGTTCATGTGGTATCACAATATCCATTGGTGTCCAGTGTCCAACAGTGTCTTCTAATTCCATTCCCTGATACGGGCACTCCCATGGGACATCACGCTGCTGGGGGTACCATGCCTGTCTTCTAGTGGTTTAAAGTCTTTGGGGGAAATACGATTCATAAGTGTTTAAATAGTAGATCAAATTAAGACAGTATAAATTATGGTTATGAATTGAATCGAAGCAAGATAGATATATGTAGGACCAATGTAAATGTTCTTAGAGTTTAGAAGAGGGAGAGACTTCTGAAGTCTGGAAATGATTGGCTGTGGATGAGGCATATAAAACCAGAGGCCTGCACAGCTGATTGGAAAATGGACCTACTGCAGGGTGGCCATGTCCCTTCTGCTAACTCTGCGCTTGATGCCTTTGAGCCTGAGGCAGTAACAGAGCCTGGGTTTAATAGCAGGAGGGCGGTTCTTCACCTTCGTTTTGCAAGCTGAGAGTTTCACCTGGCTTAGAGACTGCTTGGATTGGCCATACAAGTACCATGGTGGCCTGGATAGGTGGTCACTTGACTCAGTACCAAAACTGGCTGCTGAGTGGTTTCCAGCTGTGACTCTGGATTCGAATCCAACTCTAATGAGATTGCATTCAAAGTGTGTTACAAATCACTGATGGCCATTTAGCTCTTGTACAACTCCCTGGAGCCGAGCCCTGTGTCGTGCTGAGCACCAATGGAACCCAAGTTAAGGCTGACCCCAATCAGTCCAACCTCCTAGGTGTCTCTGTGGTCCACTTGCTCCTCACCTAGTTCAGGCCACCATTACTTCTTGTGTTGACAACTATGATCATGATCTAAAAATCTGACATTCCCTCTTCATCACACCCCTATCCAATCCATTCTTCCAACAGAGGCCAGGGGACATTTCTAAAAATGGTTTTCAACACACATGTATGGAATCTAGAAAAATGGTACCGAAGCATTTATTTACAGGGCAGCAATGGAGAAACAGACATAGAGGACAGACTTATGGACATGGGGAGGGGCAGCAATGGAGAAACAGACATAGAGGACAGACTTATGGACATGGGGAGAGGGGAGGAGAGGGTGAGATGCATGGAAAGAGTAACATGGAAACTTACATTACAAAATAAAAAAAATTACAATGGTTTTCTAATCATGTTAATTCCCTTTAAGAAGCTCTTCATTTGTCCCCCTTGTACTTAAAAGAAAATCCAGTCTCCTCAGCACATGTTTTCTGCTCCAGAACTTTTGTCATTCTCTATGTGCTTCTCATAATGCAACTTCAAGACAAAAATCAACTGGCCTTGAGTTCTCTGGCAGGCAGTGGTTAGGATTCTGCACTTCCATTGCAGGGGGATCTAAGATCCCACAAGCGAAAAAAAAGAAAAAAATACCCTCTACCCACACGAATCCCTGTACTGGGAATGTCTCCTCTCCATTTCTATCCGCACCTCTGGCCTAGCTCCCTCCTGTTCATCCCTCATGAGCTTCATCCCTTTACCAGGCCAAGAGGGCATCTCTCATTCCATACCCCTCAGCTTGCTGAGCTTTTCCTTTGTAGCACCTCATGAATTACTATGTGTGGTCTGAGTAGTTTTAGTTCGTTTGCTTGCTTGAGATTTGATGTCTGTTTTCCCCTTCCTTTCCTCCTTCTGACCCCTCGCAAGTTCCCTGAGGGCAGGAACTATCCCCATCTTGTTGGCTCAGCACCCAGCTCCAGCCTGCACTTGAGCATGATTCAGTGCACGTGTACAGAGGTGCGGGAGCCTTTGGATTTTTGAGAGCTTCCTCGCAGGTTCCTGCCATGTGTCCTGGCAGGCCAAGGAACCGCTGAAACTGAAATGAACTCCAGGCACCTCGGACAGATGTTTCTTCCCTTAGATGAGCTTTGTGCCTGGGCGCAGAGCAGAAGAAACTATGTTGACTCATAAACCGGGCAAATTTATAGTGGAAATTGGTGGGAGAGAATAAATATGAATCCCCGTGATGTCATTTTATGGGCTGCTTTATAGATTGTAATCACCCATTTAGAGTTTGCAGCCTATTAAATTTATTTGCGGAGAGCCAGGACTCTTAGGGACAGGATTTACAGGGCTGTGTGGGGTGTCGGACGTGGACCCAGGCCTTCAACCCCTGAAAAAGGTTTTGGAAAGAGAAGGATAGGCAGTCTTTGAGTGGTTGGGACTCCAGCGTCTTTCCTCTAGCTTTCTTCCTAGCCGTACTTTTTTTTTAAACATTAAAAAAGAAATTTTGTTCACTGTCGTATTATTTTAATTTTACCCTAGTCTTTGGGGGCCCTCCTTCCTGCCAGCTAAGTGGCTATGTGGAATCTCCCATTCAGCTCTTGATGGAGAAGGCTTCCCTTCTGAGAGCTTGAGGAGGCCTGAGGAGAAGCTGCTCTGGGTTGGACAGAACCTGGTGGAATACAGTTCTGCACCTTGGCCTGTGATCTTGAGCCAATTTTTATTGTATTGGTTAATTTTTTGCCCTTCCTTTCTTCCTCTGTAAATCTTGACCACTGCCCCCACCCAACCTCAAAGGCTGATTGTAAAGATAAAGGAGATGAAATATGAGAAGCACTTGGTATTCAAAAAGAACTAGAAGTAATAAAATGATTATGATTGTTGCTGTTTTGAAGTAAGCCTGGTTCAGCAGGAACAAAATATAAACTAAACATCAGGACACTTGGTTCCAACTCTGTCACTGACATGCTGGGTGACCTTGAGCAAATTAGTCAGCCTCTCTGTTCCCAGATTCTGTCTTAGGTCCTGTCTTAGGCAGTGCCGATGCTACCATTAGCATTCTCCTCCTCATCTCAGATTCTGACAGACTTGATCTTGCAAGTGGTGCTACTCAAAGTGTGGTCTGTGTAGCAGTACCACTCAGTGCCTTGTTGGAGATTCTCAGGCTCCACCCCAGCTCCCCAACTCAGAATTCTGTGGGGAGGGCCAAACCTTTTGTGTTTTAACAAGTTCTCCAGCTGGTCGGTGGGCACAGTGAAGTCTGGGAAGCATTGCTCCCTGGTAACTTCTGGCTCTAACACGCCACGCTCACAGTCCTAATATCACATCCGATGTTGGCTTCCAAGCAGCAGTCACTTCTGGGGCCTTCCTCCTTGGGATCTTGAACCACGGTGGTCTTTGGAAAGAGGAGAACAGAGGGAAGTAGGAGAAAGAGCGCAGGATTCTAAATCAAGACTCTGTTGAGATTTGAACCCAGGTCGCCTGATGCAGCATTTGTCGATGGAGCCATTACTTAAAGTACGGCCTCTGCAGCCTCCTTGCCTAGTGAATGTAGCCAAGTTATTTGTATTTATCAGACCCCATTTTCCTTCTGTGTACATGGGGAGCATACCAGGCCCTATTTTATAGGGTTGCTGTGGGGATTACAGGAGTTGCGTGAGAAAAGCCCCTCTAGGGCCCGTACGTCACCGTGACCGGGTGCATTTGCTGCAGAGACCACCATTAGCATCCTCCTCCCCTTCCTCCTCCTCATCACGGCTTCAAGAATGTTAACTACCTAGGTCTCTGAGTAAAAATGGCAAGTAAGAGATTAGAACTCAAGTTTCCTAATTTGCTCTGTGACCTTGGGCAAGTCGTTTAAGCTTAGAAGGTAAAAATGTCTTCATCACTAAAATGGAAATGTTTATTTTTTGTCTGCTGATATTTGCTGAGTGTCTGTCCTGTGCTGACCGTGGGCCAGGCCCAGACAGTGTAGCCTGGGGTGGGCAGATGTGGCCCCTGTCTTCTCTTCTCCACGCCTTGAGATTGTTGAGGAATTTGGCAAGATCATACATGAGAAAGCCTCTCGTGGTTGTTAATCGTCCTCATTTGACAGAGACTCAAAGTATTGGAGCTAAACAGTGTTGACCATGTTCTTGTGCTGATAGACCCCTTAGAAAGAGGAGGAGGCCTTGTCTGGACAGCCCTAGACACACCTGCTTTCTGATTGCCCGACTAACTCCTGGCCCCTCCACCTGGAGGGCTCCCTCTCCGTGTTTTGAGCAGTCATTGGAGGTATTCCTCCAAAAGCTGTTGCAGACGTGAGCTAACATCTGCCTTTACCATGTCTTCTTTGAAGTCTTCATTCTCTGCCTGAATGTGTTCCATCTTGGAGACCCAGTTAGGGGCATCTGTGCCTCAGGTGGCTCTGGAGTCTTTGCATCAAACAGGAGGTTGGAGCTGCAGAGGGATAAGGGATGCGAGGGAAGGTCCTTTAGGTGGTGGTGGTTGGACTTCCCTTTGAGAAGGGGCTTTAAACATTTAGTATAAATTTCCATTTACTGTGGGAGTTGTACTTGGCTTTGCGCACAGCCTGTCTGTGTGCAGACGAGGTGTACCTGTGTTTTAACTCTCTGGGCAATTAGAGGAGGGGGGCAATGCCATTTCCCCTAATGCCGCATTTAAGGTGCAGCCGTCCTGCTAGTCTCTGGGGTCTACAAGAACCCAGCTTCTTTGGAGAAAAGGACCCAATCTTTCAGGGCCGCACTGCCCCAGCTCACTTTCCAAAGAGAACCTTCTGTTCAAGTTTTGAGCAGGGTTCTGCTCCTTCCATCAGCCTAGGGGTTGTTGGTCGTCTGCCATAGGCCTAGCCCTTTGCTAGGCCGAGAAGGAGAAAAAATGATGTCATGGGCTCTGCCTTCCAGGAGTTTGGAAGTAGTGGTGAACTGAGTTGAAGTTACAGAAATAATGCCACATTTACACGAGGTGGAGTGTAATTTATGGTTTGCGTGGCATAGGCAGAAGGGGAGAAACTTACAAGCTTGGGATAAGGGAGGGCTCCCTGAAAGACACAGCACTGGAGCTGGACCTGATGGATGGAAATTTTCAAGGCAGGAAGCAAGTGGACATGGGATGGTTGGTTAATCTATAACTAGCACTTGGATGGGTGACTCAGTTTACCAGTGTAGGTGTACAAACAAAATCATTTCTAACTTTTAATCTTCTAATCAACGGAAATGTGACCAAGTTTTCATCCACATGTTTACTGGGAGGAGTTGCCCCTCCTCTGGGTTGGCCAAAGCTGTTGGGTCTAAGGAAACACCCAGTCACAGGCTTCTGGTCACTAATGTATGCCCACCCGGTCCTTGCTGAAACCGTTGTGACATCGAGTTTCTTTGGGTTTGGGCCTCTGCCTCACCTGTGCTGCCCTAGGATCATGGGAGTAGGAGTCTCTGGATAGACATGGAACTTGTACCAGTGGTACATCCTCACCAGGGTACCATCCCTGTCTGAGATCTTGCTGTCTCACTGCCACCAGGAGGATGTGAATCTCTTGCTTACCTCCTCCTTCGTCTTCTCCTACCTGTCTTCCGTGGTGCTCCCAAAGGTCCTCTCCACCACCATCTCTTCCATGAACCCCAATAAACCAGAAAAGCCTTTGTCATCAAGCTACCTATATTTTCCCATCTACAAAAACTCTCTCCTAAAATCCATTTGCTAGATATGAGCAGCCCATAGGGAGCACAAACATAAATTGGTGTTTCTGGAAATTACCCTACCACTCATTTGAGAACCAGAAAAGCAGGAGTACCATCTTGAAGTAGCTGAGGTCCCTTTGGGCAAATGTTAATTTCTTGGGGCTGTGCTGGACTTAAGTACTAATTCTTCAGAGACCAGAAGGACCAGATCAGGCAGCTCCAACCAGTAACACACCTCTGGGTGACTTAAGACAAAGGCAAATATTTCTTTGACCATGTACCTACCGCAGAATGTCCTCCCTATGTCGTTTTCGCATTGCAGCAATGACCCTGTCTGGAAGAACCAAGCAAACAAGGAGAGAGCCCTGCAGCATTCCCTGCTCCTGGCCTCAGGGACTGAATGCTGAGATCTGAAGGACTGGGGAAGAGAAGGTGTGGAGACCTTAGTACTCAGGTTCCTTCTCTTGTGGGGGTGAAGATAGGAGGTGCGACTCATTGTGAATGAGGGACCTGAGTGGGGTCATCTCCAGAGACCTCAGAGTCTCTAAGACATGCTTGTTAGCTATTTCTAAGGCATAACAGATGGCAGGATAATATTATTTTTTCAGTCCCTTGCTAATAACATTCAGTCATTCTAGGATAACTCCTTAGTTGAGGAAGATTCTCACAGGGTAAAGAGGGTGCCCTCATTCTTTCTCTTTCCCACATTCCCTTCTACCTTTTCCCCTTCCTATATTTCTGAGTAGTGAGGTAGTCCAGCTCCGTGAGAAGGGCAAATGAGGTGTGATTTCGTAGATCCTTTATGGCCCTTTGGCCCATCAATATGTCCCATTGATTCCTTAGCGTTAGACTGAAGTGTTTATTTTGTTGTTTCTTTGGGTCCAGGCATGAAGACAACTGCCAGTCTTATCTCTGACATGAAAGATAAGAAAGGATGATAAACTAATATAATATTAAAAGCTGATAATGTGTTGGAGTCAATAGATCTGAAAATGAGTAGACTGAGTGAGTATGATTCTCAATATTATTGCTGATAAAGAAACAGTATTAGCATAATGGTTAAGAGCACAGGCCACGTGGGCTCAGAGTCTGAATTTGCTAGATTGGATAAGTTACTCAGCCTCTTTGTTCCTTACTTTTTTCATTTATTAAATGTGGACAGTATGAGTACTTGTACCTTAGGGTTGCTAACAGATAAAACTCTTTGGTTAACATATATCAATACTTAAAACAGTTCCTGGAATATAGTAGGTACTCTGTAAGTATTTGCTAAAATTCTATTGCCCAAGGTTTTACAGCTTGTCTTTGAAGTCCTGAAACTGAGATTTTTAGAAGCCAGTTGTTTAAATAGAAAGGTGTGTGGCCAAGACATTTTGGTGGTATGGTGTGGACCAAGGAGGACTGATGGGAGAGTTCTGTGTCAGAGCACATTAGAACACTCAGGGAACTTTTGAAAAACCCAGTGCCTGGGCCATCCATCCCACCCCCGCCTCCATAACAATTAAATCAGAATCTCTGGGAGTGGGACCTGCTCCTTAGTATCTTTACAATCTCTCTCAGGTGATTTTGATGTGCAGCCAGGGTGTCGAACTTGGGGTCCACAGCTTCATAAGTCTTATAAAGGTTGCCTTGTCACCTTGTTGCAATAGCTTCTGTTTTTCAGCCCCAGCTTTTATGGGTGGGCCCAAGCATTGGCATTTCTATGCAGCTCCCAGGAGTGCTGATCCCCCTGGTCTGGAGGTCACACTGAGTGGCAGGTAGAGCCTAGCACTGGGGGGATTGTGCCTTCCTTGGTCCACACTGGAAAGTTGTGGGGGCCTAGTGGCAACTTAAGATTTCAATGACTTACCTCTCTTATGGATTTTTATAGGATGGGGTTTACAGTTGGCTTTAGTAGTAGAAGTTTGTCGGAAGTCCCTAGGGAATTCCCTGGAGGACAGTGGCTAAGAGGCCATACTTCCACTGCAGGGGCCACTGGTTCAATCCCTGATTGGTGGACTAAGATTCTTCATGCCATGCTGTGGCGCAGCCGAAATAAAGATATTAAGTAATTAAATAAAATAAAAATGCAAACTTCATTAAAAAAAAAAGTCCCTTCAGTTTAGAAAAATGACCTTATTAGACTTCCAAATATAGAATAAGACAATGATTATTAAGCACCTACAGTGAACTGGGCTGGGCTTCCCTAGTAGCTCAGACGGTAAAGCGTCTGCCAACAACGCAGGAGACCTGGGTTCGATCCCTGGGTTAGGAAGATCCCCTGGAGAAGGAAATGGCAACCCACTCCAGTATTCATGCCTGGAAAATCCCATGGACAGAGGAGCCTGGTGGGCTACAGTCCATGGGGTCGCAAAGAGTCGGACAGGACTGAGTGACTTCACTTCACAGTGAACTAGGCCCTGAGGAGATAAAAGGAAAACAAGACTTGCCCTTAAGGGGTTTACAAGACACTTATCTTTGAAAAGGTGGATAATGGAGCAATGAAAGACAGAGCCAGTGAAGGTAATAGCAGTAATCCATCATTGTAAATGAACTCATTTAATGTTTGCAGCATCCTGGCTATTATTGTTTCCTTTTCAAAGATGAAGAAATTGAGGTCAGAGAGGCTAGATAACTTGCCCGAGGTCACACAGCTTCTCAGTGGTGGGATGAGGGTTTATACACAAGATTGGTCACAGGACATCGTTGCTTAAGGAGCAGTGTAGGTGGGGAGCAATACAAAGACGGGAAAAAACAGAATTCTCAACCAGGAGCTCTTGGAATCCTCGAAGCACCCTGTTCCCCAGGTCTGGATCTGTGGATGGGGAGCAAGTTGACCCACCTTTTTGTAGAAAGAGGCTTGGAAATCAGAGGGAGGAGGACTGAATCCCAGGTCTGCTATGGCCTGCCTCCCGGCGACCGTGACAAGGACGTTCAGTGGGAAAGTAAAGGAAGGACCCAACCCTCCTCCTGGCTCAGCGTGCCTTCAGTGTTCAGCAGCTCTTCTCCACTTGGCCCTTTGCAACCCTGCTCCCAAGCCTTGGAATCTGGGATGAGAGGCCACCCTGCCTGACTTTAATTGGCTTTGATTTGCCACCGAGCTCTCCTGGCTGTCTCGGACTCTGCCTTCCGACCGGTTGAAAACATTAAGCTGTTATGAGGTGCTCCCATTATTGTGATTTAAAAGCATCTTGGATGACTCGTGTGGCTTTTGCCAATTTCTCAGAGAATTAAACATTTATTGCCCAATCACAGAGTTTCTAATGTTGGATACACGTGGAATTGTATGCACACCCCCTCTAGGGGGTCAATTAAAGTGCAGTTGAAGCTAGCTCATACTAATTCTCCAAGGTGGGGTAGTATCTCTGTGGTCCGTGAAATGAGTAACGTTTATAATTTGCTGGAATGTGGCTCTGAAAAGAGAACATGGAGGGGAAACAAGGTGTGTTATAAAAAGAAAAGCTTGGCATGGATGCAAGAGGGAAGGCAGAACTCCTCAAAAGTGGATCTAGTTTACCTGGAAACCCATTTACCTAGAAAAATTGGCTTCTAACAATTATCCTTACCATTCATCGTTTTTTATGGCGTCCAGCCAGCATTAAAGTTATCTCGCATTCTCAGCATGGTTGATTTGGAGAATTAGATCATTTGTAAGTCAAAAGATTCTACGAAACTCAAAGTAGGTTAATATCCAGGTATCTTAGCTTAGCTGGCTAGTAAGAAGGAATCTTTTTTTTTTAGGGTAGGTTTCCTCATTTCTGAGTTTAAAATGCCTCTAAGGACTTAACCTCATCTCAAAACAACAAAGGCTCTGCCTGAGGAAGAGCCTTTTTTTTTTTGTACTGTTCTGTGACCTAAGTTAGTGAGAGCTTCCATTCTCCTGGAATTAGGGAGGAGGCTGCCATCTATTAACTGCCAGGCTTGGGTGGATTCAGACATCATATGGTGATGAGACTAAGTAGAGCCATAATTCTCAATCCTGGCTGCATTCTGTTTGAATCCTCTGGGGAGCTTTACAGGCACACTCCCACTAATTAAATCAGAACCTCTAGGGTGGCCCAGCTCCCTAGGATCCCAGGGAGCAGTCAGGGTGGGTAACCACTGGGCACCGTGCTCCTCCTGCAGGGCTTCTCAGGGTTTGGGTTTGAGAGCATGGAAAAGGGTCTGGAGGGGTTGAGGAAAGAAGGAGATGCTGGCTAGGGTGTCAGCTTTTCCCCCAGGGGCATTGAACTAAGCTGCAGAATTCCCAAAGAAGAGGCGAGTCTTGAAGGAAGTCTTGCATCTGTTGCTGTGCATGAAATGGTCATGAAAATATTTCCTTCCTATATTTCCCTGATTCTAAAATATAATGCTGATTTAATAACTGCTTTTTTGGATGAAAGGGATGGAAGAAAACGCTATATTAGGTATGTATTAAAATATTCATTGAAGGTAAAATATATCTTGACTTCATAATCATTCTGTGTTGGTACTCTTGGAATTGATCTAATAACATAATGAGACAGCGATTTAAATACGTGTGCTCATTTAATCCTCTCAACAGTCCTACTAAATAAGTGCTACCATTTTCCCATTTTATGGGGAAGGAGTTGAGGAATAGAGAGGTTAAATAAGCTGATCCAAGTCACAGAACAGATCAGTGATGGAACTGGGATTTGAGCTGAGCTTTGGTTTTCAGAAGTAGTCCAGAAAATGTAATGAGAGCCAAAGCTGCACTTTTTTGGGTTTCTTTCTTTCTCTAGAGCCCTGGGAGGTGGCTTTCCCTTAATGAGGCAGGATTGTACCGTATAGTTGCTCCTGTTGTGTGCTGCACAAGGATACCTGGCCAAGGAAATGAGCGGGCATGAGGCCCTGAGCTCAGGGGGCTTGTTTCTTCCAATTCCACTGGGGCTCAGTGTGAGATGGTGGAGCCCTGCCCTAGGAGAGGAGCCGGTGGAAGTGAGCAGGGCTCTGCCTACCTTTCCGGTGGCTTTTTTACCTCGTGCACAGCTTCATGGAGGATCAGTACAGTGGACCTGTTTGATGGACAAGGACGAGGCAGAAGAAATTTGAGGTCCTTCTAGCTCTGGGGTGTTTGCGACTGAGCTTTCAGGACGAAAGTCTCTGCTTTCCCACGCAGTTTGCTCTATCCACAAGCACTGTGGAAATGGAGGAGGGTGGGGGGCTGACCGGGAACCACAGAGACAGACAGCTCTGAGTTCCTGACCCCAGGCCTCTGGCACAGATTTTGTCTCCTTTGTTTTCCCCTTTTCTTAAGCTCCTTGACGGGAAGGCAGACTGCATCTCTTAGGAGCTGCATTCCAGAGCAACCTGGGTAATGGAAAGTATAAAAACAACTTAAACTTGTTTCCAAAGCCTGATGGGTTACACTGGCTCTCAGAAAGCGTCCACTTGGACCCAGAATATGAAATCACATTTTGCGGCTCGCTGGAGGAGGGCCAGAGGGTTACGCAGCTCCAGGCATGGGCCAGATGGGAAATCCAGACACCGGGTTGGTAAGGGAGGTCTTCTTTGCTGCTCATTTGGGCTGCCAGAGTGGCAGTTCCTTAAGACCCACGCTGAAAGCCTTAAAATGTGGCTCTTTGGGGAGAATTTCAGATTGGGGGAAATGTTTACTCAACAGGTGCAGCGTCTAGTTGGCATTACAATGATGTTTAAATGAGGGATGTGGGTGGCAGCAGTAAGGGGTGGGTGGGTGAAGGTTGGAAGGTGTAGACCATATCACAACCCCAAAGCATGCAGTATAAATGATCACAGTCTGCGAGCTCTGCAAGTGCATGAAAAGAAAGCCCCCAAGCTCCCCTGTGCCTAAGCCTGTGTGACTGTAGAGTTTGCTGGAGGGCAGATATTTGTGGGGAAAGAGCTACAACAACCACCTCATCTGTTGTTCAAAGACAGCTTTGTTATTCCTCAAATGGGAGCATCATCTGAAGCTCTGGGGTACAGATTCTTTGGTGCTTGGAGGGTGGGTGTTGAGGCTCATCTCTGCTCAGCTGTCCATGGTGAAGACCTCCTACAGACGGTCCTCCCTGCCTATACACAGTGGAAGCCCAGAGTGGCTGTGGCTTTGTGGGCACTGGAAAGGGCAGCCCTGGTTGCTGAGGCCCACTCCTCTCTAGACTTGCAGACTGTCAGGCAGGGGGTGGCAGGGGGCCTTAACTGAGGGGACCTTTGGCAGATCACCTGACTCTGTAGGGCCTGAACTCTGATGGGTGTTAAAAGCATCTGGGGATTTTTGTTTGTTTGTTTTAATTTTTCAGTAGAGCTATATGTCTCTTACTCATTACAAGATATTTCATGGTGCCTACGTATGCATATTTAATACGCTTCTTGGGTTCTTTTTTTTTTAGTTTTTGGCTGTGCTCGGTCTTCATTACTGTGCACAGGCTTTCTCTAGTTGCAGCGAGTGGGGGTCACTCTTCACTTTGGTGCATGGGCTACTCATTGCCATGGCTTCTCTTGTGGAGCAAGGACTCTAGGGCACACGGGCTGCATTAGCTGTGGTGCACTGGCTTGATTGCTCCTGGAATCTTCCTGGACCAGAATCTAACCCGTGTCCCCTGCGTTGGCAGGTGGATTCCTATCCATTGTACCAACAGGGAGGTCCTCTTGGTCATTTCTGATGGCCCACTGAGAGCCCCTTCCTCCTCACTCTTGGGCATCTATAGCCAGTTAGTTCTCATTGTTGACAAGCTTTCTCTGGTTTGCAAACTGAACTGGGTTTACAGTTGTTGAATTCTTAGGAGAAAATTCATGCTGCTGGTTTGGATCACGAGTAGATGTTGCTAATTTTTTTCGACGACTTTGAGGGCCTGCCTTGGGAGGAAATGGTAAGCCAAAGGCCTTTGGGATGGATACCGATTTTGCTGCCCTGAGGGTTAGTCATCATCACTTGGTGTCACCACTGGGACTACTGTCTGCGTTCATTTGGGGGACAGTTAATGGCCAAGTCTCCTCATTTGTGTTCCCCTCTTGGAGTCCAGACAGGAGAAATTAACAAAGAGAGGAAGTGCGTTTTCCATTCTCCACACCTGTGGTGTTCAGATCATCCTGGCAATAAAGAGGCTGAGGAGTGGGAAAGCAGATACAACCTGGCTGAACAAGAAAATGGGTTTTATTTTTTTTTCTCCTCTTCTTCACATAGGTAAAGGCTGCCTCTTTTGTATCATCTGTCTTAGTGTGCAGCCAAATTAATTGTGTGTATTTAGGGCTTAACTAGTCTTGCCACCAGACCTGTGTGTAAGTGCTTCACAGTTTACAAAATAGGTTCACATACTAATCTCCTTTGACTTAATGAGATGATGATTCAAGGGGTTATAAACCACCAGAGCAGAGCCGTGCACTGCAGCCCCAGAGCTTGGGTGAAGCTGTCACTTGAATGAAAGAAAATGCCAAAGGCTTGTGTTCCTCAAACAGAGGGGGGGAAATAGCTATAATGTTTCCACTGAGGTTCTTGCTATTGTATCTTTAGCTCTTTAATAATCTTGTGTTTAAGATATCTAAGAATTACGGTGACAACATCCTGTAGATGAAATGTGGATTGAGGCAAGCGATTTGGCTCCACATTACATTGTGTTGGGTGTGACAGGGCCACCTGTTTGGACTCAATTCTTGGGACAAGAGACGATGGGACTCTGTCTTGGGTTCTGTGGTTCTCTGGAAGCCAGAGGCTGTGATTATGCACTTTACCTCTCACAGTTTCCTCTGTATCTTGGCAAAGTCTTCTTGGCAGAAACTAGGTCCTCAGTCACACAGTGGGGGGTGGTCTTAATTTCTGAAGCAATAAAGCATTCTACATCCTCCTGAGATGTCTTGGGTGTAGTCCACCAAGTGGTTCAAAGGCAGAGGGAAGTTGAGGTTCACAATGGGCTATACCAGGGCCCCAGAAAGAGCTTTTTGGTTTTCTCCACACGAGCCCCCTGGACATTCTTCTTGCGTTTTCTAACTCCTGTTAAGCAGGTTGGCAGGTAGGACCTCTCATCTGTCTTCCTCTTGCCTGACAAGTGGGACCGACACGTGTTAGGGGAGAGATGCCATCCTGTTGAAGGAGTAGCAATTAGGCCAGAGGGATGCTAAGTTTGCTCGTGTGGGGGGCTGCGGTGGCAGCTGTAGCAGGCTGACTAAGGGAGATGTTTGTCATTCATCAGACTTTATTGTAACTGACAGTTATGGAAAACCTGTCTCCACAGAAGGATCAGTCAGGGCCAATGAGCCACCACTTGCGGTAAGCCTGTCTGATTGTCCCCCTCTGACACATCAATTAGACTGTTTTAAAGGTATGCGTCTGTGTTAGTTTACAATCACTGCTATAGCAAATTCCCACAAATTTAATGTCATAGCACAAATTTATTATCTCACCATGCTGGAAGTTTAAAGGCTAGAATCCGTCTCACTGGGTTAGAATCAAGGTGCTGGCCAGGCTGGAGGCTCCTGGGGAGAATCCTTTTCCTTGCTTTTTCAGCTTCTAGATGCCACCTGCATTTCTTGACTCATGGCCCCTTCCTCACGTCCTTCTGACTTCTGTTCCTGTTGTCACATCTCCTTCCCTGACTCCGAGCCTCCTGCTTTCCTTTAATAAGAACTCTGTGATTACATTAATGTCCACCTGGATAGTCCAGGACCCTCCCCTCATCTTCAGAGCCTTGATTTCATCACACCAGCAAAGGCCCTTTGGTCGTGTAAGGTAACGTCCACAGTTTCTGGGGATTAAGATGTGGATGTCTCTGGGAGACGGTTATCCTGTCTACCCCAACTTCCAACGAATGATTTCTCTGTTTTAGTCACCAAAGCCTCAGGGAGCATTGCATTTGCTCTTTTTAAAAAAATATTTTTAAGAGAGAAATTGTACTTGTAAAGAAAAAAAAAAAAAAACTACTTAAAAATATGTCTTCACCCCTGGTTTCTAGGGTTCCATGTCCCCATTTCTTCTTCCCAGAGGTGGAAGCTGTGTTCATCCTTCTTTTCCAGTGTACCCTTCTAGTGAGAATCGATGCATATATAAGCATATGTGCACGCGTACATGTGTATGTATGTATAACTGCCCATTTTTGAAAACACAAATGATAGCTCATTTTCACACTACTGTATTTCATTTGTAAAAATTTTTATTGGAGTATAGTTGCTTTATAGGGTTGTGTTAGTTTCTACTGAAAAGCAAAGTGAATCATCCATCCATATACATATATCCCATCTTTTTTGAATTTCCTTCCCATGTAGGTCACCACAGAGCGCTGAGTAGAGTTTTCTGTGCTATGCAGTCTGTTCTCATTAGTTATCTGTTTTATACATTCTAGTAGATATAGGTATGTCAGGCCCAGTCTCTGAATTCATCCCATCCTCTCTTTCCTCACTTGGTGTCCAGACGTTTTTCCTGTACATCTGTGTCTCTATTTCTGCTTTGCAGATAGGTTCATCTATAGCCCTTTTCTAGATTCCACATATATGCATTAATATACAATATTTGTTTTTCTCTTTCTGATTTAATGCACTCTGTATGACAGTTTCTAGATCTATCCACATCTCTGCAAATGGTACAATTAATGATCTGTTCACAGCAGGATTTCTATACCTACCCCTTTTAACAGCTACATAGTTTTCCATTGTATTGGTATATCAGAATATACGCAACCAGCCAGCCCCTTGTTCAGAGACCTCATGGTTGTTTGTAATCTTTTGCTGTAATAAACAATGTTATAGCAAGTACCGTCTTACTTTATTTTGCACATGTGTGCCAGTTTATCTATGGCATAATCCCCAATGAGTGTCATTGACGGGTGCCAGGTTATGTACATCTTAAACTTAGATAGCTGTCGCCACATTGCCTTCCAAGAGAAGCATATCAACGTGTACTTGGAGACCATGGCCTCTGCTGCTGCTAAGTCGCTTCAGTCGTGTCCGACTCTGTGCGACCCCATAGATGGCAGCCCACCAGGCTCCCCCATCCCTGGGATTCTCCAGGTAAGAACACTGGAGTGGGTTGCCATTTCCTTCTCCAATGCATAAAGGTGAAAAGTGAAAGTGAAGTGGCTCAGTCGTGTCCGACTCTTAGCGACCCCATGGACTGCAGCCCACCAGGCTCCTCCATCCATGGGATTTTCCAGGCAAGAGTATTGGAGTGGGTTGCCATTGCCTGACATTGCATGACATTGCGTGGCTAAATGTCATGCTTAGCAGGGCCCTGCTGTGACCCTTACTGATTGCTCCTGGGGCACCTCATTATGGATTGTTTCTGACCATGTCCACCCTTACTATCCAGGGGTTCAGTCCAGGATTTACAAGTCTCTTCGCTGGGGGGCAGATCTGGACCCAGAGTTGAAACCAGGAGGGATGTGTACATTCAAAAGTATATTCATAAAGGGTCACTTTCTAAGATGCTATGTCAAATGCCGGGGACACAACACTGTCTCCTTGAAAATCTCTCTTGTCTCTCCAAGTTGCCAGAGCCAGACAGGTTCCAGACTTTGACTCAAGGGCCAGGGTGGCAGGCCATTCTGGAAGGAACAGCACTGAAAGAGGCACTGCATTTGCTGGGGATTGCAGCCCCGCTGGTTGGCGGGGGCCAGAGTGCTTGGATGTGACACAGCTATTATTTGTGAAAGAGATTTGATGCTTCATTAGAGAAAAACTGTGTACAGAAACCCGGCAGAGATTTCTTAATGGCGTTCTGATTAAAGGAGCAAACAACCTAAATGCCAGATTAGTAGCATTTCAGGGAAGAAGGCACGATGGGGACTACATTTCTATTTTCTCCTTTCCCTCAGCTTTGCTTGGCAGCATACATTTGTTACTTTGAGAAAATGGAGAGAGCCTGGCTGATGTAGCAGAGAGAGAACTGAGAAGCAGAGCAAAGCATGGAAACTTGCAGCTCTCTGCTAGTCCAAGGGGGCAGGGGAGAGAGTCTCACCGCCAGAGTCTGGACAGCCCGGTGGACCACCTCAGCATGTGAGGGTATGCTGGTGTGCTCTTATCTTTCTGCTGGCAACTTTCCAAAATGGTTAAGGGAGGGAGGGATCATTAAGACCTTTGAGTGACAGGCTACTGTGCACACACGTGTTAACCTCTCCTCTCCTTTGACCTCAGAACGCATTGGAGCTGCTATCAGGGGGGCCAAAACCCACCCTTCAGGAGCTGTGCTGTCCCCTCTGTCCCTCTTTGTGCAGTTTGGCTGGGACATGGTTATTTGTCTCTTGGAAGGGGTAATATATCTGGGTGGGCAAGCAATTTGAAGGAGCGGGGTTTGAGGATCTCTGTCTCTATGGACAAGTAAGGGACGCTGTCTATACCTTGGCCAAAGTGATTCTGACTCTGAACACACACCACACTGGTTGTTGCACCACAACCTTTGCCATGCTGGTTGGGCCTCCCTGGTGGCTCAAACAGTACAGAATCTGCCTGCAGTGTAGGTGACGTGGGTTTGATCCCTGGGTCAGGAAGATCCCTTGGAGAAGGGAATGGCTCCCCGCTCCAGTCTTCTCACCTGGAGAATTCCATGGACAGAAGAGCCTGGCAGGCTACAGTCCATGGGGTCTGAGTCAGGCACAACTGAGGGACTAACACTTGTACTTTTTCTTTTCCTTCCTCTGCCTGAGTGCTCTTGCCCTCCTTTCATGGGTGGATTCTACTGCATTCTTCAGATCTTGGGGAGATGTGTCTTTGCCATCTGATACACCCTGTGCCCCTGACTCCTGCCACTTTGCTGCTGATTTCCTTCATAACCCTTAACACAACCAAGAACTATTATTTTTTGTTTATTTTGTTGTTTTCTTGCCCTTTGGGTTTCTCCCCACTGGAATGTAAGTTCTAAGAGAGCAGGGATCTGATTAGTCGTCTTCAATGCCTGTAGGAGTCAGAATCCAATCAAGAAAACAGGGTGGATTGAGAGAGGGAACTGAATATGGGGAACTAGGTGCCTGGGTTTAGGAAGAGTGGAGAGGTCAACTAGGCCACCTCAGGGAAACCCAGAGGTTAGAAAGAGAAGGGGACCTGGCCCTGGAGGGACCAGGGATGGAGGTGGTGATTTGGAGGAGATCCCATCACTGCTGGAGGCACCACCTGAGGGAGAGGAGAGGAAGAGGGAGGCAGTCAGCAGAGAAGCAAGCTCTCGCCAGCTTCTCCTGCCCTCTGGCCTCCAGCTTCCCGCAGTGCTCCCATTGGCTGGAGCCAGCTGTGAGCCAGTTGTCAAGGCTCCCCCAGGGAAACATAGCCTGCAGAGGTTATCCCTGTCACCAAAACACAGCAGGGGAAAGGCAGGGAATAGATGAGAAGACCCTTGTGACTGGTACCTTGCTCCATCCCCAGCATCTCTCGAGCCCTTGACACTTAATAGATCCTCAATAAGCAGTGAATGGATGAATGAGTGGCATGTGTGAGTCCACATAAATCACTCCTGACATCATTTCTCATAGGGCGGATCCCTGTTAAAATGCCAGAACCCAAGAGGGAGCAGCTCTGGGACTTGCGCCTGACCGTTGCTCCTTGTGGCCTAGATGGGTTCCATGCCAGGTGTTTCTGCTCTCTCTGCTGCCCTAGCCAAGAGGAAGGGAAAAGGATTTTTATTTCTGAAAATAACTCTCTTTCCTGAGTCCTTTAATCTGAGCCCGCTGATGCTTTTATATATGCAGGGTTGTGTTACTTGAGGAATTCCTTTGAAGACAGTTTTCAACTTTCATTCCTATGTGATGTTTGCGACTCTTCCCAGCATCCTGGATTTATTCATGGCTGTAGGCTGTTAAGGGACCAGAGCTGAATCCCACATTCCCTAGGATCTCTATCTGGTGACCTTGGGGAACTGATTCAACACATAGGAACATCTTGGCTTCCCTTGTGGCTCAGCTGGTAAAGAAGCCATCTGCAATGCGGGAGACCTGGGTTCGATCCCAGGGTTGGGAAGATCCCCTGGAGAAGAGAAAGGCTACCCACTCCAGTATTCCGGCCTGGAGAATTCCATTGACTGTATAGTCCATGGGGTTGTAAAGAGTCGGATACGACTGAGTGACTTTCACTTTCAGAGGAACAGCTATTTGTCTGGAGTGTGGAATGCCTTGGAAGGAACATGAAATAATGAAAGAAACACTCTAAGTAGAGCACCAGAGGCTCCTTTCCCATTCCCCTGAAGTGAAGTGGCTCAGTCATGTCCGACTCTTTGCAACTCCATGGACTGTAGCTTACCAAACTCCTCCGTCCATGGGATTTTCCAGGCAAGAATACTGGAGTGGGTCACCATTTCCTTCTCCAGGGGATCTTCCCAACCCAGGGATAGAACCCGGGTCTCATGCATTGCCAACAGATACTTTACCATCTGAGCCACCAGGGAAGCCCCATTCTCCTACCCCAACCAAACTGGGAGGTGGCCCAGCTGGCCCCTATTCCAGCTTCCACCCATGGCTCACACCAGCCTCAGCCTTGATTTTCAGGTTTCCTCCTGCTGACCATCCTCCATGGAAGGATTTGGTTGGAACAAAGGCAGTGGTTGGCCACTTATTAATATATCTCCTTGTTGTTTTGACATTTTTCCCTGGTAAAGGAGTAATTGTAGGTTTTCTATGAATCTGTCTTTAAGGGTTTTTTTCCTTTAAAAGTAATTGTAGTCTGCCTACACTGATTTATGTGAGTAATTTATGGAGTACATGTTTTTCCTTTGTCTTTGCTTCCTCTTTTGCTCTTTCTTTTTTGCTGAGGTGGTACCTTTTGCTGCTTTGCCCTCAGAGTTTTGCACAAGGGTTGAATTTTGAGCTGCAACAGTTTTTCCCATTTAAGTGTTAGGGTTGACTGGTGCTTTATCAAAACTTCCTAAGTACCTTTTACTATTGGAAATCTCTGCAGGTTCAAGTCCAGAGGCTTTTATGTAAGCCTCTAATGTAATAGTGATGCCCAACTGTAATTAGGACATTTCTGGAAGTTACTTCAATTGAATTGGAGACTGGAAGGTGACAGCTCATGGGGGCTGGCACTAAATTCATGAGAAAGAAATGCATAGGAAGATGTGGTTCTGGTGGAGAGTGGTGGAGAGTGTATATGTGTAATTTTCCAAGATCTTTCTGAATTGCTAATATGGCGGTAGGTGAAGGGCATATTTTAAGAATGTTGTCTGGTGAACATCCTGTGTGTCGAATCTCCTCATCATCTTTCCACAGCCACTCCCAGTCTGCCTCATGAGACACTGCTGAAAAGTACGCTGCAGCTTTCCAAACAGTTAGCCTCTCCCTGATCAATTCACAGGACGGGGCTTAGCCAAGCTTGTGATGACGCAGGCTTCTCCGGGCTTTGAGGAGTACTGCTTGAGTTTTTTTGCACCCTGCTCTTCAGAAGCAGAATCATTGTGTTTTCCTTTGTCAGAGGCACTGTCAGAAAGTGGAATTTCCCACAAGACTAGAATTTCATCAGCTTTCATTCATAACCTTAGTACTTTTGGTTTTAAAGGACAAATTCGTTCTATTTTAAGTATTAAAGGAAAACAACTAACTCTCAATTATGGGTCTGTGCACTTAAGGAATTGTGAAATAGCATTGAAAGGCACAAAGAAATAATCCCCTCTTAGACGCCTCTTTCCACACATGAAGGAAGTGAAGTTAGTTCTAAGGGCAACCGCCCTTGGCTGCAGGGCTTGGGGGCACCCAGACCCTCAAACCCTTGTCTAACGAGAGGTTGGAAAGCCTAATTTGACTTCTTTCTCCAAGCACTACCAGGCCTATGACATCTTCCCTGTCCTTTCTACTCTAAAAGCATTTTAATGTGTTATTTCATTTCATCTCTCCTGCAATTGTAACCATTGAAATGTGTGAGATAATTGATAGTATTCTAAGTATGACTCAAATTAGAAAAAAAAATGATGCAGAAAAGTCATTTTCTGGAAGAAAATCTATTCATGGGTCTTTTACACATTTTTATTTTTTACATTACATATGTGTGTGCTAAGTCGATTCAGTGTTTGCAACCCCATGGACTGTAGCCCATCAGGCTCCTTAGTCCATGGGATTCTTCAGGTAAGAATACTGAAGTGGGTTACCATGACCTCCTCCAGGGGATCTTCCTGACCCAGGGACCAATCCCAGATCACCTGTGTCTGCTGCATTGTAGGCAGATTTTCTACCATTAAGCCACCAGGGGAGCCCACATGATAACAGTAGAATGGCCTCCCCACTTTTTTGTGTGCAGTTCTAGGAATTTTAGCACATGCATCGCTGCTTGTGATCACCCTCATAATCAGGACACACACCTGCCTTTATTTCTGTAAAGCTCCTGCCTTCCACCCGTAGCCTCTGGAAACCACTGATCTGTTTCCCATCACTATAATTTTGACTTTTTGAGCATCAGATAAGTAGAATCCGTAGTATATGACATTTTGAGGCTGCCTTCTCTTATGGGCCTATTTTGGTTGAAGTACATATTCATCCTGTATCATTTCATTATATTGTTCAGTCACTCAGTTGTGTCTGACTCTTTGTGACCCCATGGACTGCAGCATGCCAGACTTCCCTGTCTGTCACTATCTCCTGGGGCTTGCTCAAACTCATGTCCATTGAGTTGATGATGTCATCCAACCATCTCATCCTCTGTCACCCCCTTCTCCTTCTGCCCTCAATCTTTTCCATAATCAGGGTCTTTAACAATAAGTCAGCTCTTCCCATCAGGTGGCCAAAGTATTGGAGCTCCAGCTTCAGCATCAGTCCTGTATAAGCTTGGAAGAATTTGAGTGGTTCCCTAAAGGAGCACTTAGGAAATCAGCAACAGGGACTGGTAGACAGCTCTGAGACCTTCATTTCTGTCCCAGACACTGACACCTAATAGGCCCTTAGTAACTTCTGGCTGCTGTCCATTTCTCTTACATAAGTCAAGTGTAGGCTGTGTGCCTGGAGGGAGGCTGGCTGGAATTCCAGGTGCCTGCTGATAGTTGGAATATTATCCGCTTAGCCAAGTGTTCTGGAGCCATGGGGCTGCTCAAACACAGTCCATATATGGTTATGGTGACCAACC
This sequence comes from Bison bison bison, assembly GCF_000754665.1. Taxonomy (NCBI): domain Eukaryota; kingdom Metazoa; phylum Chordata; class Mammalia; order Artiodactyla; family Bovidae; genus Bison; species Bison bison. The sequence goes on from NW_011494601.1 coordinate 4,581,739, forward strand.
ACGTGGAGGAACCAACCATATTCATGCAGGAACCACATGAATGCCTTCAGGAGCCCCACACCTCTGTGGCTGGGCTCTGCCAGGACAATGTGCTGTCTGCATGGGGACAGGAGACTGCTGGGTTCAAGGTGGAGAATGCACTGCTCTGGTGTGATCGCCTGCCAAGGAGGTAATTGAAAGAATTGGCTTGGTGATCTCAATCTGACAGCTAGCAGGAGACATCCTAGGAGCTGGAGGAGATAAGCCTGTCAAGATCCTCCCAGCTGTTTTAGGCCAAGGATTGTCACTGCTTCGAGGCAAGGTTTTGGTACTGCCAGAAGGGACGTGAGCATATTGCAGCCTGCTTTCTTAAAGCCCCAAGGAATCATGGCTAAGTTGCATGGAACCAGCATGTTTTCTAGTCAGCAGATGCCTATCAGTCTGTCTTCTGGTTTAACCAGCGGGTTGAGTTCACTTTTGTGACACAGCCTCAGGTTATGTTATATAATCCCATCTCTTGGTCTCTCAAGAAAACAAGCAAGCAAAACCCTGCTGAATTGGTTTGGTGAGAATAGACTTTCATCTTAAGTTTCAAATCTCCTATAGCCGACAGTCTGTCAATTGATTGGCTGTAACTGATTGACCATTGGCAGACACAGGAGATATAGGTATTCAATCCCTGAGTTGGGAAGATCCCCTGGAGGAGGACATAGCAACCCTCTCCAGGATTCTTGCCTGGAGAATCCCATGGACAGAGGAGCCTGGTGAGCTATAGTCCATGGGGTCACAAGGAGTCAAACATGACTTAGCAACTAAACAACAAATAACTGCTATTAACCATTATTGAGGCAGATAGTGGAGTTGTTAAGAGCCAGACCACATGGGTTCTAGGTCCTACCTTGGCCTCTGGCTGGCTGGGTGACCCTCAAGCAAGTTGCCGACCTCTCTGAGCCCTGGTTTTCCTGTCTGTAAAATGGGGGTGACACTAATGTCTCCTTCACTAGTCAATACATTTAAGGAAACTAATAAATGCCAGTATTTCGTTATAAGTTAATTTTGAAGAGTATATCTGAGCTCTTTACCAGAGTGTTGCAACATTCAGATTGAAAACTGCTCATCAGTCTAATAGTTTCACACTCTAGAGAAGAAAGCTGAGATCTAAAAGGCTTAGTAATGTGTCCAGGGGCAGGACCAGGACTAGAGATGTCCCTGGGCTCTTAATCCCTTTCTTCCCAATGCAAAGCAGACACCTGATGATCTGTATAAACTGGGTACTTGGTTAACTGGAACTCTCTATTAACTTGTCCTCTCATGCCTTGTCAAGACAAGAGTAATTTTCAGATCAACAAACCCAAGTCACTAGTGACAGAAGTCACTTCCTCGGGTGGAGTTTTCCGGTTAAGTGTATTTTTAAGGTGCTTATTCATCTGCATAATGACCACCATATGTGATACGTGGAGCTGTTCATAATGATCTGTTTACTTAGCTTTTTGTTTGCTAACTAGGAGAGATAACAGAGTTTATTGCCACTTGATCCCATGGGCCACCCCATCTGGGTCAACTTGTTTCTCCCTGGGACACAAATTTCTTTCCATCAAATTGTTCCAGTGACTAACAACTTGGTTAAGTGATGACAAGTTTGTTAATAGCGGAGCTCAAGATAAGGCCGAGTTAACTCCCTCCGCCCTCAGAGTTTGCTGCCTGCCCGTTGAGTGATCGGGGACCTGTCAGCCCTCCAAGCTGATGTGTGAGCTGATGGGAGTGGGGAAAAGCACTTGACGAGCTTGCAGCTTGTCCACGTGTTCCTGTGCTTCAGCACTCAGCCTGCCTCCCCTTCCAGGAAACCTCTCTCTCCCCCTCTCCTCCCAGACGGTACCCACGCCAGCTTCCATCTAAGAAATAGATGCCTTTGACTCACAAATACATTTTCTTGGATGCACAGAAGGTTTTGGCTTTTGCTTAGTCCACAAATCAGATAACTCCCATTGTCCATCTGAGTGATCTGTGGTCAAATTTAGAATCCCAGGTTGGGATTTCCTGTCGCTGATGGAGTTTCTGGATGAGACAACATCATCTATCATTGCTGAAGCGAATGTGACAGGCAGGAGAGGAGGAACTAACAGGGATTAAGAGCCTCTTGTGCACATAGAGAGTGTGTGCTTTCCTGGGGCAGACTCCAGAATTGCACGGATTGTTTGTCAGGTGCTTCTCAATTATCTGTGCAATACGTTCCCATGAAGCAGAAGTTGATTGCATGCACAGCAAAGGGACTCCCTCCATGTGTATGTCTTTGCTTTTTCATTCATCTTATTAGTGTGGTACAAACCCTGAAGCATGAATTAACTGGATCTGTGACTGAATGAGTTCAGATTTGCTGAGCAGGCTGATTCAGGAAAGCGTCTTCTATTCCCCTGCTATTTGCAATGTACAGACACCCTTCCTAAGTGATTGTGGCATTTATATTAGATGACGGCTGTAGCTCAGGATGAAACGTGATTACATGTCTACTTTAATCCTCAACGGGTAGTGGTTCCCACTTGGGGTGTTTTAAAGGACATGTGTACTGGTGGACTCACACGATATTTGGGTTGAAGGCATTGATAGACACAGATGGGAAGTAGGAACCATCAACTTAGAAATCTAACCTCAAGAGAGATGGGGGTCTGATTGAGGATGCATAAAATTTAAGTAGCCCACCTCCCATGCTGCTGCTGCTGCTAAGTCGCTTCAGTCGTGTCCGACTCTGTGCGACCCCATAGACGGCAGCCCACCAGGCCCCGCCGTCCCTGGGATTCTCCAGGCAAGAACACTGGAGTGGGTTGCCATTGCCTTCTCCAATGCATGAAAGTGAAAAGTGAAAGTGAAGTCACTCAGTCGTGTCCGACTCTTAGCGACCCCATGGACTGCAGCCTACCAGGCTCCTCCTTCCATGGGATTTTCCAGGCAAGAGTTACTGGAGTGGCGTGCCATTGCCATATATATGTATGTATGTATGTATATATATATATGTATGTATGTATGTATGTATGTATATTGCTGATACATTGCTGTTTGCCAGGGGAATTCACAGGTCTGTACATTTCACAAATTCTAGTGTCTCACTCCGTTTTAGAAATGAATGGCTAGGATTAATTGGGAGCCTTCCTTCCAAGGGAATATTGGAATTATTCTCAGCTGCCATGTGACACTGCTTGTTTATCCATAAAACCCCCACAAATTGTGATAGAAGTCACTCTAGATGACATTGTGAGAGGTGGACGTTACCAGGATTTCACGTGGCGTGTCACCCCAGCATCAATGCTGCAGACTCCTGTGGTGAGAGGGTTGTCTTTCCTTTAACATTGTTTGCCATCCACTTGGTTCTGTCATCTCTTTGGGACCTCTCTAATTTGCAGTCATCAGCTTCAAGCTCTGAGTCTTTGCTGGGCTAACAGTATCAAGAGAATCTGGATGATTTTTTTTTTTTTTTTTTGCTGTATGTTTATGGTTCCTTCCTAGTTATGACAAGTAAGGCAGGCTTTCCATTTCTGATAGTAATATAAAGATCCATTTAAGAAACAAATTTAGAAAAATGCGGTTTCAAGAGAAACATGTTTATAAGTAATTGTGCAGGTGGGACCCAGTTATAACATGCTGTCTCTTGGGATAGGATGTGATGGAGGTTAGAGACCCTTCCATCGAGGATGATTTCAGGGGGGTGGTGAGGAGATGGGGATGAGCTCCTCTCCCGCCTTGTAAATACTGCCACTCTTCCCAGCAGAGGGACGCTGATCACTAACCTTTACAGTGAAGTATCTTTCGTACCTCTTACTTAATCATCCCAACAACTCCATGAGGTGTGTATTGCTTCAGTCTCTGTGTTTCGAAGACGTGGAAGCTGGCACTTGGAGGTTGTGGCTGACTTTCCAAAGACACATGACTGGGAAGCGGGCAGATCCAGCATTCGTACACAGCAACTGGACTCCAGATCCTGGTGTTTCACCCTTAGGCCACATCCGGTTTCACACCCAGTAACACTCCAGGCAAATGACCAGGGACACGGAAAACTGGAGACTGGAGTCATTCAGTTTACTACCTGTTGGCAAATTGAGTTGCTAGTGAGGAAAAAGAAAAACACATTTAAAAAGAAAAGAGAGAGACAAAACACCAACCTAAAATTAAACAGCTGAAACCTGTATTTAATCCATGTGACATCTTAATTCTCACCTCTGTTTCACGGTCCCTTCCCTGTTTCCCTCATGCCAGTGATTGTTAAAGATCAATGCATGGTCTTGAAATCCCCTCTTTGCTCTTCAACAATTCAGCTCGATTATTGGTTCTCTCTCTCTCAGTCTGAACCACCAAAGTCTTTGGATTCGGAATGCTTGGCTTGGCTCTCTGTCAGTATTTATACATTGACGTGAACATTTTTTAAACTTTAAAGGAGGGATCCTTTTGCAGCTCAGCGTGATTGAGAGTCTGTCAGCAGTACTGTTACATAGTTAGCTTGGCCATTGTAGGATAATATATGCTGTCTATAAATATACGGGATGTTCTGCTCAGCTAAATGCATTTGCTCCTTTTTATAAGTTTTCTGGGTAAATTTCAAGACCTTCAGGATATTACTCAAGTTGGTAGATTTTATTAAACCTCCAAGAATATAATTAACTCATTTTACAAATTGTTAATGCTTACAGAAACTCACAATAAATGAGACCGCTTAAGAGAAAACAGGAAAAGGCAGCTTGTTAATGCTGATCCCATTCTCTGATACTGTGAGAAATAAATGAATGTTTATCACTCGCTGCTGTAACGTTCATCTGAGAATTCTTTAAAAGGCAATTACATATGTTTACAGAGAAATAACGCTGCCGTTTAGTTCATTTTCAGCTTAACAGTCTCCCCTGAAAAAATGACAAAAACATGCCTTGTCAGTCAAAGATATGTTTTAAGTTTGTTCTGCTTGAATTTTAACATTTTTATATGCCTGTATCACAACCTTGCTCATTAGGAGAAATATAAACAATTACTGATGGTCAATCTCAACCTGTCTTCAGTTGCATCTTACTCTGCTCTCCAACAGGCCTGCAGGACTTTGGTCCCCCTACTTTAGTTCTAGGCACTTACTGCAGGGGTATGTTTCTAGCCCAGAGTGTACCCCCAGTCACCTCTCCCCAGTCATCAGGAACTGTCCTCGTCATAATCCCCAGGCTTCATTCTTCTCCTTGGTGCTTGGGCTCCGTCACGTTGACTTCGTACCCTTCTCTTTGTACCACTTTGTTGTCGCTGGGCTTTGCACATGCTGTTCCCTCTGTTTGGAGAATTCGTTCTCTTTTTCTCATATCCCTTCCAACACACATCTTTCACACGGATAGCACTTCCAACTCCTTTTGAAGTCAACTTATTCTTGGGATACTTCCCTTCACTCTATTCGTTTGTTAGCTACTCTTCTAGAATTGTGTTCTTCCTTCCTTTCTCTCTCTCTTGTTTTCTCCTTCTCTCGTTGTCTCTTTCTCTCTCTCTCTTTCTTTCATCGTGGAGTTTGTGGGATCTTACTTCCCCAACCAGGGATTGATTGATCTTGGGCCCTTGGCAGAGTCCTAACCACTGGAGTGCCAGGGAATTCCCTGTGCTCTTTCACACTCTTATCTCTGTTTGAGTTCACTCACTTGTTGAGGGTGACTACTGGATGAGTGTCTACCTATGTGGATAAATTGAGTTCCTTGAGAGTAGCTTCAGTCTAGTTTTTGCTACAGCTATGTCCATCCTCAGCATCTCACTCTGTGCCCAGCACATAATAAGCACTCAATTAAGTATTTCTGAAATATGTAGGTGGCTAGGAGTGTTGGACAATCACCATGTTCCCTCCCTCTGCCCTCAGTGTCAAGGAATCCTGTTCTCCATCATCCTCCTTCAGTTTTCACCAACATGACTTCTGATTTTGACCTAATATGCCAAGTATGTGAAGGGACCAGAGCATTCCTGGCATTTTCTGGGATTTATCAAGAGCTTTACAGGGAGGCTGTCCATCCCAGTCAGTCTGTACACCACAAGTCACTTTCCTGATCAGCAGCATCCTGGATAGGTGGGGGACCACTCAGGTTTCTTTTGGGGCTGTGGGACTGCCAGGCTGCAGTGGACAGGCTGATAGAGAAACAGAATCCTAGCTCTTTTCCCTTCTTCCTCGAGTCAGACAGTGGTGGTTTTAAGTTCTATCTAGACAAACTGGAGACTGGCAGAAGAGGAAATAAAGTCTTACTGAAATTATTGATAAAGAACAAAGAAGATGTTTGTAAAGAAAGGAAACGGACATTTACAAGCTGCTCACCATGTTGCAGAGACCAGGCCATACACACAACCATTGTTCCTTTCATTCATCCCTCATCACAGATGAGTAAGCAGATGACAGACAAAGAAGGAAAGGGCTGCTATTTAAACCCAGGCCTATGTGGCTCCAAAGCTTTTATATTTTCCGCTCAACATGATTCCAAACTTCTGTTCTCCCTGGTCTGATTCCAAAGGTAGGGAAGCTCATCCTGACAGAGGTGGGAATGTGTTTGGCCCTGGGGCCACTTGTGTTTCTTATCAGTCTGTTGCTACAGACTGGAGACTGGGAGGCAATGGAGAAAGGCAAAACAGGCAAAAATTATTCCGCAGCAGGAGTCTGTCGTCCTCCAATTCCCTGACCATTATCTGGTCAACAAGAATCTGATCATGTGTGAGTTTATAACTTAGAGAATTCAAATGCACCTGCTCTGCCTGTGTGAACACACACACACACACACACACACACACACACACACACACACGAGAGAGAGAGAGAGAGAGAGAGAGAAGTGTTGCTGTGAGAGCCAGTGGATTGAAGATCAGGAAAGGCTCCCCAGAGTGGCCCTTGGCTTGAGATCTGAAGGGATGAATAAGGGACCTAATGAGAAAGGAGTTGGCTGAAGAGGATCAGAGAAAATGTTTCAGACAGAGCAGGCACATTTGCCCGAGCCTGGTTGGGAGTGGAGGAAGGCAGACCTCAGTCACTGAGGACAGGCTATCGTGGCTGGAGCTGTAGAAGGGGCTGGGGCCTGACCTGGATGTCAGGACAGTGAAGGGACCCAGTCTGCACAGATTTTGTTCTGCCATCTGTCAAGTAAAGAATAAAGTGGGTGAGGAATGAGGTCTTAGGGGTGGAAGGAAAGTGGAAAAAATTGAGGCAAACCGGCTGTGATAGTAATCAAAAGTGTTTCTAAGAGCATATTAAAGGACAGAGGCAGAGCTAGCCAGTAATAAGGGTGGGGAGAATGAAGCCAGCTTTCCTGTGAACCTGCACTGCAGTCTCCCTTCCCAGAAAGCCCGATGATCGCTTTATCATTATCACTTGTTACAACATCCAGGCACACAGCTTGGGATGTCTTAGGGAAACTCCTTCAAATCTCCACACCACCCGCCAACCCTAGACAACCATGAGTCTATTTTTTATTTCTATAGATTTGTCTATTCTGACACTGAATAGCAATTGAATCATTCAATATGCGATCTTTTGTGCCTGACTTCTTTTACTTAGCATAATGATGTCAAATTTTATCCATGTTGCAACATATATCAGCACTTCATTCCTTTCTATGGCCGCTCAGCTACTTCTTGATAGCCCCCCGCCAACCCCCAGGGAAAGCATCCGGTCATGGGGCAGTTGTCAGCCAGTCCCTGTGTGTGGTTGGAGCAGGGTGCCACAGAGTTAGTGACTGTCTGATGGATCTCACTGGATTGAGTGGGTCAGCTTGGACATAGGCTTCTCGGTTTCTCTCTTGCCCTCCTGAGCAGCAGCCATTCTCTAGCTGTCCATTCCTGCTAATGGTTCTGGGTCTTGGGCTGTGAGTATTCCTTCTGTCTGGGTCACCATGTACAGTGTTATAGGTTGCTGCTGCTGCTGCTAAGTCACTTCAATCATGTCCGACTCTGTGCGACCCCATAGACGGCAGCCCACCAGGCTCCCCCATCCCTGGGATTCTCCAGGCAAGAACACTGGAGTGGGATGCCATTTCCTTCTCCAATGCATGGAAGTGAAAAGTGAAAGTGAAGACGCTCAGTCATATTGGACTCTTAGCAACCCCGTGGACTGCAGCCCACCAGGCTCCTCCATCCATGGGATTTTCCAGGCAAGAGTACTGGAGTGGGGTGCCATTGCCTTCTCTGAGCACTGACCAAAGGTGCCCAGCTGAAGGCACAAGAAAGGGCTCACATAAAATCTGCATCCCGTATGCCAAACCATAGACTCCAGTATAGGACTGTGTTTCTTCCAGTAAGGGTGGGTGGGGTGCGGCGGGCCTTTTCTAACCCTTACAAAACCGTGTTCCGGTTTTCAGCAGGACTGCACTGTCAGTCGACATTTGTCAGAGCTGAGGTCTTGGACCCAGTTAACATGGCTTATATTTGAGTTAAGATTTAGGTAGTGATAAGATAGAGGATGAAATATTGGATCTACAGATGTTTTATATATATATATATTTAAAATATATATTTATGTATGCATTTATTTCTGTGTTGGGTCTTAATTGTGGTATGCAGGCTCTCTAGTTGAGGTAAAGGTTCAGTTGCCTGGCAACATGTGTGGTCTTAGTTCCCTGATGAAGGACTGCACCTGCATTCCCTGCATGGGGAGGGTGGTTCTTTTTTATTTTTAGAAGGCAGATTCTTAACCACTGGACCATCAGGGAAGTCCCTAGGGGTTTTTAAATTTATGGATTTGTTCTCAAAAGAAAAACATCCCTTAATCTGTATTGGATTAGCCAAAAAGTTTGTTCAGGTCTTTCCGCAAGATGTTATGGAAAACTCAAACTTTTTGATCAACCCAATATTTAGAGCTCTACAGCTGTACCATGAGCAAGAGGAATTTTCAACCTCTCTATTTTTTTCATCGGTTCTCATCTGAGTTCTGACATCTCATGCTGTTCCCATCTGTGTTTCTAACTTTGGGGTACATCATTTCTGTGGTTGAATTGGTGTTAAAAAATAATTTTCACAACAAGGGTAAAATCATGACTGTCAGATATCAGAATGAATACATGCTAAAGATTTTATTCTATTTCCTAATCAGGGAATCAGGCAGATGTTATAACCTATTGAAAAGAACAGACACATTTTGTGGATCAGAAATATTAGAATGAATGTGCAAATGTGCAAAAACTGTTTTCTCCACAGCGGGAGGGAGAAGTCAATTGGACCTCTCTTGGACAGGACAGAATTTACATGTCTATAGACAAGAAGTATTATTTGCATTGCTATCACTTATCTACAATTTACAGAATTGCAAAGTGGCTTCCATACAATCAGAATCAGATAATCCAAAGGGGTGTTCTCCAGGGTCTGACAATGCATCTTCTTCTAAGGAGCCACACATTTTCCCTTCCACTGGTGATTCATGCTGTCTCTGGGACATTGGTGAATATAGATTAGATTCCAAGATGAGGACAATGTTTTCTTAGGTCCCAAGTGGCCCCTGGTGTACAGTGTCCTTTGTTAGAGGAACAAGAATCAGGGGTGTTTTCAAAGACACTGTGGTTGGTGGAAAGACCAAGGGTGAAAGGCACAGGGGAATTTGAAGGGAGGAACCTGTTAGACCAGAGACTGGGGAATAAGGCTGAATTTTATCCTTAAAATCATTACACACTTCCTATGTGACCTTTGGGCTTGCCATTTATCTCCCTGCCTCTTTGAGACAGGAAAATAAGTATTCTCTGTAAAGTGCATTGAGGTTCCCTGATGAAAAGTACCAGTTAGCTGGGAAGTGGTATTAATTTGTCCAGGCTTGCCCTTTGTATTCCTGCTGGGTCGATTTGTCTTCCATTGCCTCTCTGTCTCCATCATTAATTTCCACTGTAGCAAGTGAGGCCCCCATCATGGGATTAAATATTTTTAATGGCTGCTTTGGGATTTTTCTATTTACCCTCAAAAAAATCTGTTAGAATAAAGCCTAAAACACCCACCTCAGTTTCTTTCCTTTCCTTTAAAATGTTTAAGTAAATAGTCGATGGGATAATTATTCTAAATGTAGTAGAGTGTCACGTAGTCTTAGAAGACTTGCTATAAATTCAAAATTAGTCTCGTCACAGCTTAATGGAATTCTTCAGCTCCACCAGGCAAGCCTCTCCTGCCCCAGTGCTGCAGGTGGTAGAAAGGAAAATGCTGAAGCTTCCAAAATATAAAAAAGGGAACATTTCTGAGATCTATGAGTCTAGAATTGACTCCATTCCTATAAATCACAAGGGAGTCTTCAGGTATATTTTTACTCCAAGAGAAAAAGGATTTAGGAATGTCTATAACACTCGAAGTTTCCTGTGTGTTGTGTCTACTCAATCAGCTTCCACTAACAAAGCTGACTAGCCATGGGGTAGAGAATAGTGGCTGGGGGGGGATTTTCCTTTTAGCTGTGCAGCTTTAGTAACTTTGCTGTCCCTCAGTTTTCCCACTGGACTGAGGTCACGTGTGTGCATGCTCAGTCATGTCCAACTCTTTGTGACCCCATGGACAGGCTCCTCTGTCTGAAATTTTCCAGGCAAGATTACAAGATTATTAGAGTGGGTTGCCATTTCCTACTCTAGGGGATCTTCCCAACCCAGGGATGGAACCCTTGTCTCTTGCATCTCCTGCATTGGCAGGAGGATTTTTTACCACTATGCCACCTGGGAAGCTGAGGTTCTATTCTTTCACAAATTGAGTCACATGATTCTTAACTTCTACCACATCCAATCCCTTGTACCTTGCTTTAGCTCCTGAATTCCTTTGGATGACCCAATATGGTGGTGGGGAGGGGGTTATTTTTGTCTTCATCCCCTTGACAGGTTTCCCTAATGTTCTGATGAGGATGGATTTTGGAGACTGCCACTCACTCCAGTATTCTAGCCTGGAGAATTCCATGGACAGAGGAACCCATGGGATTGCAAAGAGTCAGTCAAGACCGAGTGACTTTCACTTTCTTTTTGTGGTTTCCAGACAGATGCAGGAGTGAGGAACAGCAGCAGCATTTTAATCGAGTGCCCTGAATGTTTTTGCTTTACAGGACCCAGTGCACTTAGGATTACATTTCTCACATGTATCATCTTTACTTCTGATAGATTATTTCCCCAGCCATTGTAGCCGCACTGATCATCTGCTTCTCAATTCCTAAGCCTTTTATTATCTCTCCTACCGATAGTTCCTTTTAACTGTACACAATCTGTTACGATTGTCAGGCTGTTTGTTGAGTATTCATTTTATCAGCCCATGGGACATATATATTCATTAAGAGAGAATCATATTTTATGTTTCCCTTTTGTTCTCTACAGTACCTAGCTGTCTTCCCTGGTGGCTCAGACGGTAAAGTGTCTGTCTACAATGTGGGAGACCCGGGTTCGATCCCTGGATTGGGAAGATCCCCTGGAGAAGTAAATGGCAATCCACTCCAGGACTATTGCCTGGAGAGGAGCCTGGTAGGCTACAGCCCATGGGGTCGCAAAGAGTCGGACACGGCTGAGCAACTTCACTTCACTTTGTTCTCTGCAGCACCTAGCAGGTAGCCCAAATTACCACAGATGCTGAGCCAACTTTTTTCAAATTCTTAAATGCAAATTGCATTGGCTAGATGTGCACTGAGTTAAGTAGACTGTCTGTCACAAAGGTCAAAGCACACTGATCATATACGTATGATCAGCAAGACTGACCTGAGAAATAAGCCATGCTTATTTTTGAATGGTGTTGGGGTCTGTGTGATTGAGTTGGATGGCATTGCTTAACCAAAGGGTTGTTCGTTGTTCAGTCACCAAGTCGTGTCCAACTCTTTGTGTCCCCATAGACTGCAGCATGCCAGGCTTCCCTGTCCCTCACCATCTCCTGGAGGTTGCCCAAGTTCATGTCTATTGAATTGGTGATGCCATCCTTCAGTGGCAGGGTATAACCTTTTAACTGTTTAGATGGAAAGGAAATATTTCCAACATCCTTTTGTCCCGTGGAGGGACCCTTAGAAACCAAAAGGGCTCAACAACTCATTTCCATAGAGATAACTGTCAATTTTTCAGGCAGCTTTGAAAATCAATACTGGCCCAGTGACCCACAGTGCTTGGAGTCAAGCATAGAATTAGGATGACTAGTTAGTAGATTTGGAGAAGGCAATGGCACCCCACTCCAGTACTCTTGCATGGAAAATCCCATGGGCAGTGAAGCCGGTAGGCTGCAGTCCATGGGGTCGCAGAGTCGGACACGCCTGAGTGACTTCACTTTCACTTTTCACTTTCATGCACTGGAGAAGGAAATGGCAACCCACTCCAGTGTTCTTGCCTGGAGAATCCCAGGGATGGAGGAGCCTGGTGGGAGGCCGTCTATGGGGTCGCACAGAGTCGGACACGACTGAAGCGACTGAGCAACAGTTGGTAGATTAGTGGAAGAATCTTGTGCCCTGGACTCAGTTTGGTGCAATGTGTGGTGAGAAATGTGATCTGTTGAATCTATTTAAAAGGTAGAGCCAGTTATGTGGTGAACGGTGATCAGGCCCTTTGTGGTGATTCCCGGACACAGAGAATAAGCCCCAGGAAGAATGTCACCCTCACTTTGCAGACACTCCCTGCTCATGGAGGTGGGTTGTCAGGGGCAGATCTTGTGCGCCGGTGTCCATGCTGTGGTCCCAGGTTCTTTGTCTGTTGGCACGTGGACAGTGTGGTCGTTTCATCTATTAATAATTCCTCTGCTTGCGGAGACAACATAAATCATTCAGAAGTTTAAAAACTCATCGGCTAATCAACAGTCCCTTCATCCAGAACTTGGCTACATCATGGGAAAGCTTACCAGGTACCACCTCTGCATTTTTGCACTAGGCACCTTCTTCATTGGGTGGGGCTAGGACTCTGCTCCTGGCGTAGAGGTCCAGGGATGGTTCTTCCTGTTAAGATTTGGCCTGGAGCCCAGCCCTGCAAACCCTGCTGGTGGGTGGAATAGACTGAGATAGCAGCTTCTCACCTCCTCCTCTGTTCCCCTGAGGGACAGAGGGCTTTATCCAGGGGAAGTCAGAGCTCTCTATTTGGCAGGGACAGCTTGCTGAAAACATCTTTGCAGATCTCACGGCAGAGACCCAAAGAGAGGAGATGAACCATGCAGCCAGCTTCTGTTTCAGGAAGGAGGAGCGGTTATCAGAACATCACCTCTATGCCATTTAACTGCTGCGGGATGTTGGGCCGATGACCCAACAGTCCTGGGCCTTAGTTTCCCAGCTTATAATGTGGATATGACAGTAATAGTATTTGTCTTCTAAAATATTTTGGTTTGATTAAATGAGTTATTACAAGTAAAATATTTAGAAGAATGCCTGGCACAAAATATATATCATATATATGGTGGCTGCTAGTAATACTCTTATTAATTTATTATGTCATCAGTTTTATATTTGTTATTTAAGTTATTATAGGGTTATTATGTTATTACTATACTCCCACACCAGGCTGTCACTAGCCTTTCATTGTGGTTTTGGTTCAGGGGAGTTCCTGGATTGATCTCTGTGTATGCTACACAGATTTCACTCCTCACACAAACCCCTGGAAGTGAGTACCAGTTAAACCTGGGTCTGTGCAGGAAACTTCACATCCATGAGCCATATGCCTGTGGTATCTGCAGTATTAAGACCAGGTCTCCTGACCCCAAGGCCCCTCTCCACGGTCAGTGTTGACTGTGCGAGGTCAGCGAGTGTTCTCTCGTGTCCTCTGTCCACCCATTGTAGTGGGAGGCACTCTGAGGCTGTGATTCCCGACCTGGATGCAGATGCTGTTTGCAGTATCTACATGTTAGCTTCAGAGCTTACTCCAGGCACATGGTGGGAGGCGTATAAAGGATGACCCCAGCTCCCAAGCGGTCTGATTGTGGAAGTGATCATCTTATTAAATAAAAGTACATAGCGGGTACAAATTCTGTGTACATCTGCCGTGTCTGCTCTGAAGAGCAGCCCAGTTAACCAATGAGGCTGTGATACCTGTTGTCCACACTCAGAAAAGGATGTTGTCATGGGGACAGGAGTGACTAGAGGAAGGTTCATGAACAGAGCTACACAGACTGGTAGGGTTTGTGATTGTGGAGGAGAGTGACGAGGACAGTGTGCATGGGGGCACCCTTTGAAAAAGGTTCAGAGGCGAAAGGACGATGGCATGTGACTGGGGTGGTGAGGACCCCTGCTGGCACTTCCCCCCTCTCTCTGATGAACTGAAGACCTTCTCTGCAAACTCAGTGTCTTTTTCTCATTGCCTTCCTGTGCTTTCACCAAGGGCACCCTTGGGCAGAGACAGAAGGCAGCATCTCCTCACCCTTTACTATTAATGCAGCGAGGTACAGAAAGGGGGTTGCATGCATGGATTGGAGCTGGGCACGTGCGGGACCTCCCTTGGCATTTTTTCTTTCCTGGTGACAGTGTTACATGTGCCTGTCTTCTCCCTCTTGTACTTCTGCTAAGGAATGATGATACACTGTAGCCTGCTGAGAACTGCCTGCAGAGAGGAAAACCCTCTGTTTTGAGGGTTTTGTTGCGGTTTTGTGTCTCTTGCTCATGAGTAGCTTGGCCAGGTGTGCCCTCTCTGGGGCAGCAACCACTGAGTTGAAGGCAGACTCTTTGTGCATTTCCCCTCCTTATTTGTCATCCATCCTCCTAACTTTACCACTGACTCTTACAAGGACTCCGGACAAATGAGTTCCTCTCTCAGTCCCAGTTTTCTCCCCTAAAGTTCAGGCCCAGGACAAGATGATCAAAGTTAACAGCCAATGAATTTTTTGAATCCTTGGAATTATCCTCGGTGCTCAGTTTTCTTGGCTCTGAAACATCTTCCTTCACTATTAGGTTCCTGAGCCAAAGCCCAGATTTCCTGGGCTCAGTCTCCTTAGAAACCTCCTGCTAGACTGTGCTGGATAAGAAGTCTGGAAGGGAATCCCGTCACTTGTGGAGATCCCTTCAACTCTCTGTTGATGAACCTTTAGTGGATGAAGGCTCTCTGAGGTCAAAGCCTTCAAATGAAAAGTACCTGTGTCTATGTGGTTGACCATACCTGATCACCCAGTGATCACCCATGAAAGAGATTCTTAGATGATAAACCCTTCCATACACAGGCTAATCATGGCCAAGGTTTTGCACTGAAGCAAAGATCTGAACAGTAGCCTTGTGATTAGTCCCTGTACCTTAACTGCAAAGGAAGCCACAAGCATCATTTTCATTTAAAGGGAGAATCTCCTGGAATAACAGACACCTTGGCAAGCCAAGTCCCACCCCGTCTTCATCTTCATTTCCCTTCTTAGCTTCTCTCCCGTCAAAGCTCACCGCGAGATTACTTGTGACAGTGAGGTTTACCATCCAACAGAAAGGAAACCCAATGGCACTTGGCCAATAGACCAAACTTACTCCATTTCCTCTGACGATCGATAACTGTTTAGTCACCTGCATTCTCCCCAGTGCTGTACACCTGCCTCCCTTTCGAGTCTCTGGGAGAGTAAATGGAGCCAGGATTAACCAGCCAGGGCTTGTGAGGCCCAGTGTGCTTTTGTTTCTGCCTTTGGCTCGCAGGCTGTCTTTGTAGGATGAAATAGTGGGCTTTCCACTAGGCATGGCTCAGCAAGTCTGCTGGTGTCTGTGCTTTATTGAGCAATAAATTAATGCAGAGCACTGCCAAGAAAACAGATAAATGGATAGGACAGCAAACACATTTTTAACAAGGAAAATGGCTTTGTTTCTCACTAGCATCATTTAAATGATTAGCTCAGTAATTGTGTGTTCCTTGATTGCAGGGGAGGAGGGGATTCTGATTAAACACATATCTGGGAGGAACCATGTGGTTATCCTTTGGAGGTTTAGGGAAGTGATTTGTTTCAGATCCTGGGTCCTGTGAGAGGCTGGCATTTTCATCGTGTGTGATACAAATTCTGCCTGGGTTTTAAGCCTATAAATAGCATGTGGTTCACGGCTGGGTGTACTTTCAGGCTCTGACCAGGGTAGTCACACTTGAAGAAGTTAGGAGAAATCTTTTATGATTTGTCAGGGTCATTAACTGTATCCCCTGATTAATAATGGCAAGAGGGAAGGAGAAAGGATGAGACAGGCTTCATGAGAGGAAGCTCCTTGTTGCAATGCAAATCTCACAAAGCCTAGAGAATTTCTAGATGTCATCATAAAGGTAAACCTTCAATACTCAAGAGAAAGGCAACATAGAAATATAAATAAATAAAAATCCTTCCCTGTCCTGTATGCACATGTAAATATCACACTGTGCATATCTTGTCAAAACTAATTTCTAGAAAGGGGCCTCTGTTTGTCCCTTGTTCCTGTGTGATGTCCCTTCTGCTGGAAATGTTATCTCAAATATAACAGGAGGTCAATACATAGGCACGGATAAATGAAATCATAGATGAACTGTTTTCTGCCCTCCAGTTCTGCCCATTATTCCTTACTAGCTTAACCAGAGTTCTACCAGCTCCTTTCTCAACAGCTCCCACCTGAATGACTGTGCTCTCCTCTGCTCACCTGATTAACTCTTTAATTTTTTTGTTGGAAATTGAGCCCTTGCTGTGGACCGTCTTTTCTATGGTCTCAATTTGACATTAAAACCTTATAATATTGATCTTTTTTAAGATCCATTTTCACAAACGTTTCAGGTTGCTATAAAATTTTTATTTGCTTTTCTCTAGGAATACATGAGGTGCATAAATGTGAATTCGATTCATCTCCCATGTATAATAGTTAATCATAATAGACGCTTCATGTAATAAGTACATCAGAACATAATTTAGCCTTTATGGGATTTTTTTTTTCCTGCTTCAAATGATTGGCCTGTGCGCTTAATTGTTCAAGAACAAATGGTACTGACCTCCTAATTTTTGTTTTAGAAAAGCATAGAAGAAAAATGGAATGAAGGCAGGAAGAAAGGGAATGAAAGAGAGAGAAAGAAAATATGGATATATATTGATAGCCATAAGTTTTTATTATAAGTTCTGAGGATTTGCAGCTATCTTATAGAAAATATTTACAAAAAATAAGTTCATAGGATTGGACACTGAAGAGGGTGGACACATTGATGCTTCTGTTAAAAGTGTATCCTGGTAATTTCTGGTAAAGAGAACTTCCCAAGCTTTCTCATCTCTGGTCCTTATAATGTTCCCATGGATCTCTTCTTGATAGGGGGTTTGAAAGGAATGGCAGCTCTTTGCCAAGGATTTGCTTTGTTGGAACAAATCATTTGCAGTAGAAGTGCATATACTAAGATAAATGCCATTTTAAATGTAGCGTGGTGTACCCTTGGCAAAGAATCTCAAAGATGACTCAAAGCTTTTTTGAAACACTGCCATATAATTAAAGAAAGCCGACTTAATGATCTAACATTTAACATTATTCTTTACAGTTTTACTCTTGGACTGGAAAACAGTTGTAAAAATAGCTTCCTTTAATTAGAATGTGAAACATAACACATATAGCTGTATGCATATATATATTTACTTCATTTTACAAATTATTATTTGTAGAAATAGTCCACTCTGTGTGACCAAAAAATTTAGTTTAGGGACTGTGCTTTGTCCTTCCCATTCATTCATCAACAAGTATTCATTGAGGGTGTGCCTTATGCTGGGCATTAAGAGGAATGTAACATTCAGTACACAGCCTCAAGGGGCTTGACCTCTAGTTGGGGAAATGAGACATTTACACAAAAATAGCCATCTATATCAAGTAGTATGGAATAGAGTGTCCTCAGAATGTGAAAAATATGTGCATTGGAACATCAAGCTAGAAGAAGCAGGAGAATCTATAATCAAGGGGGGAATTCATTCAACAATTTTATATAAAGCAGCTACTATTTTTCAGCCACTGATCTTGTCAAGGAGTGTAGCAAGGACAAAACAGACCAGGTCTCTCTTCTTATAGAGTTTATCTTCTCTTGAGGTTAGGTAAGCAGTGAACAAGTAAAGAAGTAAACAGGCAAAGTAATTTCAGGGAATGATAAGCCAACAAAGGATATGAATGGTGTAAGGGACAGGCCAGTGCAGTGTGCACCTCGGTGCCCAGGCCTGCTTGCTGGCACACCCATGACACAGCTTTAGGAAGTACAGTCAGGAAAGGCTTCTAGGAGGAGCCTACCTGAGCTCAGACCTGAATAAGAAAGGGAGCCTGAAGACGGTGGCATTCTATCCTGGCCTTGGACAACTAGGAGGATACAGTTTGGAGGATGGGAAAGGGACTCACAGTCTGGAACACATCTGAGCCTGAGGTTGCTGTGCTTGGTATAAAGTAAGAACTCAGTAAATATTCCTTGAGTGAATCAGTGAATGATACTGCCATCTAGAAGGTTGGTAGCTATTGACAGGTGAGAGATATTTTTTGCGTCTTCCAGTAAGAGCATCCTGGAATGCACTGTGTCAGTGTGCTCACTGCCCAATCAGTGGACATCATGGTAGAAAGTCATTTCTTTAACATCTGTTTATAGTGCACTTACTATGTGGCAAGGGTAAAGACTTAAGTGTCTTACAGTTATTTACTTGATCCTCATAATTCTTTGAGGTAGCTGCTCTTCTTATTCCCTTCTAACAGATATGGGAATCGAGGCACAGAGCGTGATCTGCTCAAGGTCACGTGGTGGTGAGTGCACATTTCTAGCCCTTAACCTTCAGGCTCCTTGCCATGACAGGAGGGAGCATCCATGTCACTCAGGATACTTCCAAGCATTGTCATCCCGGACTGATAGAAAGAGCATGGGACCTTTTCTAATTGTTTAAAGGTCTAGAGCTGTGCTACACCAGAGAATTCTCTGCAAGAAAGGAAATGTTCCATCTGGGTGCTGCCCAATCCAGTGCATACTAGCATGTATCTATCAAGCTTTTGACATGTGGCTAGTATCACCAACTTCACTTCACTTTCATGCATTGGAGAAGGAAACGGCAACCCACTCCAGTGTTCTTGCCTGGAGAATCCCAGGGACGGGGGAGCCTGGTGGGCTGCCGTCTCAGGGGTCACACAGAGTTGGACACGACTGAAGCGACTTAGCAGCAGCAGCAGTATCACCAAAGAACTGCATTTTCAAATTTTATTTAACCTCAATTAATTTCAATATAAACCTCAGAACTAAGGCAATACAAAATATTTTTCTGCCAAGCACTACTTTGTTGTTTTAGTGGGACGGCTTTTCACTGAATGCAACAATTGTGGCATCACAGAAAGACACTGTGGTGTTGAAGAGGGTGTGTTGGGTGCACAGGTTGTGTTTAGTATCTCATTAATAATTTTTAATAATACTTGCATGTTGAGCTTCACTGGTAGCTCAGCTGGTGAATCTGCCTACAATACAGGAGACCCTGGTTCATCTTGACATAGTGAATAAGTGAATGAATGAATTTCCTCGATGTATAGATTTCCCTGCTTCTCTTTGCTTGATGTTCCAACGCACATATCATTTTTCACATTGTGAAGACAGTCTATTCCATACAATTTAATATATGTGTTTAACTATTTTTTGTGTATATGTTTTATCTTCCCAGCTAGACTACTAACACAACTTGTACACCCAACACAGCCACTGCAATACCACAAAGTCCTTGAGGCTCTGTTTTGAATGTTACGTTCCTCTTAATAGGGCTTCCCTGATAGCTCAGTTGGTAAAGAATCTGCCTGCAATACAGGAGACCCTGGTTCGATTCCTGGGTTGGGAAGATCTGCTAGAGAAGGGATAGACTACCTATTCCAGTATTCTTGGGCTTCCCTGTGACTCAGCTGGTAAAGAATCCGCCCGCAATGCAGGAGACCTGGGTTTGATCCCTGGGTTGGGAAGATCCCCTGGAGAAGGGAACGGCTACCCGCTCCAGTATTCTGGCCTGGAGAATTCCATGGACTGTATAGTCCATGGGGTTGCAAAGAATCGGGCACAACTGAGCTACTTTCACTTTTCCTCTTAATGCCCTTAAGTGCTTTGGATATATTGAGTTAAATATGAAATATTTAAAATGTGAATATTGCTTTAATTGTTTAAAATGGATATTAGGAAGTTAAAAGTTACAGATGTGGCTTGAATTCTATTTCTGTTGCACGGTGCTGGCCTGCAGTTTGCCCTCATGCCACTGGATAGGGTGCTTGACCAGATAGGAACTAGCTGTTGTGTTTGGATGGACACTGAGCCATCACCCCAGTGACAGGTTCTCCAGGGACTTCTGGGTCCTCTCCATCCTCTTCCTTGTCCCAGGTTCTCAGGGATCAACATATGCTATTGTTACTAACATTTTGCCAAGGGAGTGACACAAATTAGAAGTTTGTGGGAACTCATGCATTTATATGACCTTCATTTTGCTGAGAAAGATGTTGATTTGGTTTGAGTTGTGGGATCTCTGAACCAGATCCTACTTATACCTTCTGCTCTTGCCTGTTTCTTGGGAAGGACTGAGCAAGGCCTGCCTTGCCACTGGCAAGAAACAGCTGTCTCCCCATCTGAATACTTGAGAGCCAAACCCTGTACCTAGACCTGGAGGTGCCAAGGAGCAAGAGATGAGATGGCTGTGCTTGCTCAAAGGACCCTGCAGAGCCAAGGAACAGTTTACTTAAACTACTCAGGCTACTGATGTTCAGGTGGCAGCAAATGGTCCAATCAGAATATTTGGAAGTGTATTTTTAACAAACAGCTTCAGTGAATCAAAGAGATATCTGCACCTCTATGCTCATTGCAGTTATTCACGATAGCCAAGACATGGAAACAACTGAAGTCTCTATTGATGGTTGGATGGATAAGGGAAATGTAATGTATGTAAATGTCTGTCTTCAGTGGAATATTACTCAGTCACAAAAAAGAAAGAAATCCTGCCAGTTTTTAATAACATGACTGAATCTGGAGGACACTGCTAAGTGGAATAAGCCAGACCCATGAAGACAAATACTTCATGATCTCACTTATACATGGAACCTAAAAAGGTCTAACTTACAAAAGCAGAGAGAATAGAATGATGGTTTTTAGGGGCTGGGGGAGATGTTGGTCTAAGAGTACAGCTTTCACTTATAAGATGAATAGCTTCTTGAGACACTGTATAGCGTGTAGACTATAGATAATAATGCTGTATTGCATATTTGAAATTTGCTGAGGGAGTAGGTCTTCAGTGTTCTCACCACACACACAAGAAAATGGTAACTGAGGGGATAGATGTGTTAGTTTGACTGAGGTAATCATTTTGACCGTGTACACATATATCAAAGTATTATGTTGTACACCTTAAATATATATAATTTTGTCAATGACGCCTCAATGAAGCTGTGCCTATTGCACAAGACCTTTAAGCTCCCCATGCCTCAGTTTGTCCGCCTTCAGAATGGAGTTATCCTCTTTCTTCTTGAGGACGGTGGGTCTTCATTCAGCTCCGTGCAGTCAGTGCTTCCTCTGCCCTCACCTCGAGCTGTCATGCCGAGTGAGCAGCACCATCTTGGTCCCTCCATTCACTCAGCAAACAAATAGGATGGTTGCTCAGAACCTTTGGGTGTGCTGTTTTCTGTGTGTGAAATGCTCATCTTACTCTAGTTAATTCTTTCTCATCCTTCTTCTTTGGGGACATCTTCATGGACACCACAATCAACAAAACTCATCTCTCCTCCTCTTTAGCGGCCTTCTTAGCATGTACAGTTTTTACTCATTCATGTGACCGTTGGTTGACCCTGCCAATGAGTTACATGAGGGCAGGGCCCATTTTTATTTTCTGCTGTGTGTCCAGGCATTGCGCAAAGCTTGCTGTGCAGCAGTAAGGATTTACTGTACTCATTACGTGTTTGTGGAATAAATAAGGGAATGGTGAGGACTCAGATGTGAACAGCACACTTTATACCCTCAGGGAAATTGTATTTGGGAGACTGAGAAGAAAACTAGTGATTAGTACAGAATAGGAAAAAATGCTTAACATCTCCCCAGGCTCCTTCGGAGGCCCCCTCAACAGAGCAGCAGAGGAAGATACTTTTGGAAGAAAGACTACAAGTTGTCACTCCACGTGCATCTGAGGGGCTTGATTTTTCAGTAGTAGAAATAAGCGAAAAAGAAAAGGAAAAAGAAACAAGGCTTAAAAACATTCAACCATCCTGTGTTATTGAATAGTATTCACAACAAAATCTAGAATAGCTACTCAAGATGATACAGTGACTGCTGTTGGAGAGATGGTGCAAAGCAGACCTGCGTTCTAATGAAGATAGGGCAGCCAAATGACTGCCAGAAGGTTCTTGCAGGGGTGGGGCCCAAACAGAAGGCATTGTTCTGGCCTCCCTCTGTCTTAGACACTTCCAGGGAGAAAATGCACAGAACCACAGCCTTTGGTCCCTTTGTTTTTAGAGGCTATGAGGGCAGCTATTCTTTCGAACTATTTCTTCTGAACAATAAAGGATATCATTTATTGATGAGCTCCCGTCTTCCATTTGGTACTATCTTTGGAAACCAAGTCTCCTCAGCCTTTACAAATCTGTACTCCTGTGTGGAACTAGGACTTCAGATAGCTAAGCCTATATATTGGAAATGAGGGTTTTAATCATTTTATTAGCAGTTGTTGTTGTTCAGTCACTAAATCGTGTCCAACTCTGCAACCCCATGAACTGCAGCATGCCATGCTTCCCTATCCTTCACCATCTCCGAGAGTTTGCTCAAACTCATGTCCGTTGATTCAGTGATGCCATCCAACCATCTTGTTCTCTGTCACCCCCTTCTCCTGTTGCCTTCAATCTTCCCAGCATCAAGGTCTTTTCCAGTGAGTTGGCCCTTCGCATTCCGATGGCCAAAGTATTGGAGCTTCAGCATCAGTCCTTCCAGTGAATATTAAGAGTTGATTTCCTTTAGGGTTGACTGGTTTGATCTCCTTGTTGTCCAAAGGACTCTCTCAAGAGTCTTCTCCAGCACCACAGTTCAAAAGCATCAGTTATTTGGCACTCAGTCTTCTTATTAGCAGCAGTGACATTATATTTAAATTCATGAGGTAGCTTTCTATGGGGCAAGATATATCAACTTAATTTAAAAACAACAACAATATCTTTATGGCATTGTCTAGTTCATTGAACTAGAGTGTGAAAATGATTTTGAATAATGTTTCAAGATAGAGTTCTAGCCATTTATTTTTCCTTCCGGAAGTCTTTGAAGTATGTTGTTATAGATATTTTAAGGGAATTTTGTGCAAATAGTGCGTACCTAAAATAATTAATTTAGGGTGTTTTTACATCCATATTCAAAAAGAAAGAATGTCCTGAAAAGGAAAACTTTTATTTTATGAGGATTTAAAAGCAGGGATTCTCAAAATAGGGTCAAAATATTCTCAACATATGTTAAACTGAGAGCCTCAGCATCACTTGGGTCTTTTTTTTTTTTTATCTTTATTGAGTTTTTTACAATATTGCTTCTGTTTTGTGTTTTGGTTTTTTGGCCATGAGACATATGGGATCTTAACTCCCCGACTAGGGATCAAACTTGCACCAGCTGCACTGGAAGGCAGTCTTAACTACTGGAAGGAAGTCTTAACTACCAAGGAAGTCCTCACCTGAATCTTTAAAGATACAAATTCTCAGCTCCTCAGATCCTAGAATTAGAATCTCTGGAATGGGTTCAACAGTCAGCCCCTGATTCCTAAGAAAGTCATAGCCCACTTTGTGTATCAGTTAAAGATGAGGATGGGAGAAGAAGGGCAAGGTAGGGACCCATATAAGGTCTCTACGGCTAAATGGGGAGAGATTCTGGAATCTAAAGGAGAAATTTGAATTAACTAAGGGATAGGATCAAACATCCCAGAGAGAAAAGAATCTCATGTATGGAATACAAGTTTCTTAGAGATAGCCACTGCTATTGAAAGGAGAGATATTTGTATCCCCCTGAGAAGGTGATTAAATTTGAGATTTGAAATATAAATATACTGCTGGATTCCACTTGCAAGTTCTCTGAAATTTTCTTCCATTTTTTTGTTTAATACATATAAAATAAGATATATTATTTTAGCCATTACTGTTCTGTGGCTTAAGTACATTAGCAGTGTTTACAACCATTTTCATTGTCAATTTCTTTTTCATTGACACAAACAGAAATTCTTTTTTTCCCCTGGTTTTATGAGTAAAATATTGTTGGCAATAGCCATTCCCATTTATTTATGTGCTGTCTCTGTTGCTGTTTGCATTATAGTATCAGACTTGAGTAGTTGTAATAGAGACCAAGTAGCCTGCTGACCTAAAATATTGACTATTCAGCCCTTTACAGAAGAACAAACAGAAATTCTATACACACTAAACCACATATATCCATCCCTACCCCCCTCCAGGTCCTGGCAAGTGTCATCCCATTTCTGTCTCTATGAATCTGACTATTCTAGGGACCTCAGATAAGTGGAATCATGCAGTATTTGTCCTTCTGTGTTGGCTTTTTTCACTTAGCAGAATGTCCTCAATTGTCATCCAGGTTGTAACATGTGCTAGAATTTGCTTTCTTTTTTAAAAAAAGTTTGGTTGTGCTGCACAGCATGTGGGATCTTATTTGCCTGACCAGGAATCAAACCCATGCCTCCTGCATTGGAAGCATGGAACCTTGAGCACTGGACCAGCAGGGAAGTCCCCTAGAATCTCCTTCCTCCCTAAGACTGAATGACACTTCCTTGTGTGTATAGATCCCATATGTTTATCCATTCATCTGTCAGTGGACACTTGCATGCTTCTGCCTTTTTGTCTGCTATGAACTTGAGTGTACAGGTATCTGTTAGAGTCCCTGCTTTCATTTCTATTTTTGCCTTTAATATACCATAAGAACTGGCAACATTTGAAAAGTTGGGCAAGTTCAGTTCAGTCCCTCAGTTATGTCCGACTCTTTGCTACCCCATGAATCGCAGCACGCCAGGCCTCCCTGTCCATCACCAACTCCCGGAGTTCACCCAGACTCACGTCCATCGAGTCAGTGATGCCATCCAGCCATCTCATCCTCTGTCGTCCCCTTCTCCTCCTGCCCCCAATCCCTCCCAGCATCAGAGTCTTTTCCAATGAGTTAGCTCTTCACATGATGGCCATACATTTAGTCTTTGGTGACAATAAGTGGCAACTGGTGACCTGCTAGCGCCCCAGAAGTTTTCTCATCCTGTAAACCTAATTAAATTAACAGTCCAATTGGCCAAACTCTCATGCTTTTAAGCCAAACAATTTTTTTAAAAGCTCATTAGCTGCAAAATTGGAAACTCCACCAGCAGATGGAAGGTTTTCCCTTGGATTTTTCAATAATTAGACAGGAAAGCTCTTTCCAACTTTAGGCCTTGAATGGAAGATTTTTGTCTTGTTTGTCAAGACATCAATTTTAATGCCATTGGTAAAAATATGCAGAAATCAACCTTTTGAATTTTATGATGCAATGACCTAAGATTTTAATGTCATTAAACCTCAACTCTCAGGAAGGAGACAGTTTAGGGAAATTTTTCTGTCTTATTGTTACTATTGCTTTCCTTTATTTCAGTTTCTTGTTTCAATTGTAATAAATTTAGACCTTAGAGGAACACATTGAACTCTTCTGTATTTTTAAGTTGCACAGAATGAGATGGGCATGGTCAGTGAAATCCAGGATATAAGACAGATGATCCTCCTGTGGCAACTGAGGACACTTAAGTTCACAGAACTGGCACCCAACATGGATCCTCAGAGGAGCAGAGAGGAGGCAACTGACTTATCACTTACATCCCAGATTCTTCTTTGAACAGCACAGCAAACCAAGGAGAACCCAGCCCCTCTATATCTACTATATTAATCAATTTCTCTTCCACCCTCTCTAGAAAACCCACTGTTGTACTTAATTTGTCTGTTTTCCAGCAGACACATAGTTTATAATAAGTGTGTTCTTAGCTTACATTGAGAAGGAGCCCTATTATTTTCTAGGGCTTCTCTGTATGTACAGTCATTTTGAAATTACTACCTAATTTGAAAATGGACAGACACACGTTGCTGGGAATGTAGTTGCTTAATAAATATTGGTAGAGATCCAGCATTTGTGACTCATCTGTGGACTATCCCTTTGTTTCTGTATTCTTTGCAATTTGTTTATGTGTGTTTGTGTATGCATACATTTTTGTTGTCATTGTTCATTTACTAAGTTGTGTCTGACTCTTTGTGATTCCATGGACTGCAGCATGCTAGTCTTCCCTGTCTTTCACTATCTCCTGGAATTTGCTCAAACTCATGTCCAGTGATCACTGATGCTATCCAATCATCTCATTTTCTGTCACCCCCTTCTCCTCCTGCATTCAATCTTTCCCAGCATCAGGGTCTTTTCCAATGAGTCGGCTCTTTGCATCTGTGGCCAAAGTATGGGAGCTTCAGCATCAGTTCCTCCAGTGAATATTCAAGGTTGATTTCCTTTAGGATTGACTGGTTTGATCTCCTTGCTGTCCAAGAGACTCTCAAAAATCTTCTCCAGCACCACAGTTTAAATGTATCAATTCTTCGGTACTCAGACTTTTTTATGGTTCAACTCTCACATCCAGACATGACTACTGGAAAAACCAGTGGCTCTGACTATGTGGACCTCTGTCGGCAAAGTAATGTCTCTGCTTTTTAATATTCTGTCTAGGTTTGTCGTTGCTTTTTTTCCAAGGAGTAAATGTCTTTTAATTTCACGTGGCTGCGGTCACTGTCCACAGTGATTTTTAGAACCCAGTACATCCACATATATTCACGTACAGGGCTCCCCTGGTGGCTCAGTGGGTAAAGAGTCTGCCTGTAGTGTGGGAAAGCCATGTTCGATCCCTGGCTTGGGAAGATCCCTGGAGAAGGAAATGGTAACCTACTCCACTATTCTTGCTGGAGAATTCCATGGACAGAGGAGCCTGGTGGCCTACGGTCCATGGGTTCACAAAGAGTCGGACATGACTGAGTGACTAACACCATTTGTACATTTATATTATTCCGTATCACACCTCCTCAGGACATGGGCTACCCTTTGTTCCTACACATTCCTAATCCTTGCCTTAATCTAAATTCTTAGCCTCTTCATGTAACACTCCTAACAAACTGGTTTTCACTGGAGTTGTAGTTTCCCCCGCTTTTCTGTGTGGAGGTGGCTTGTTTCTTTATAGCCCAAGGATCACTGGACACTGTTGTCCTCCATAGCCTCTTCCATGCTATTCAAAACCTTTTCTCTTGAGGTCCCGGCCATCTGACTAAATCCTCATTCTATCTACTCTCTGCTGCTGTTATCTACCTACCTCCAGGTCCCGCTGGTCATCACCTTCCAGTCTGTGCACTTGAATGTCATAGCTGACTCCTGGGCATCCCAGATCCTGATCGTCCTCATTGCAATGCTGTTCAGGCCCACTCCACTTCAGCAAGGCTCCTACACCCTGCCATTGCAGGGAGGGATTTAAATTCTGAAGTCCCACTGATGAGGGTTCATATCTTCTGGTTTTCTTTTGCTTTCACTGTACCCAGTCTCCAGCTCATTCTTCAGTCTTTACTCCATGTGCTTCTTTATTTAACAAATGTTGGTTGAGACACTTTGCTAGCTCCTGGAAATTTAGTGATGAGTACAAATGGATATGGACCCTGTCTTCATAGAATTTGCATTCCAGTAGAGGAGAGAGGCCGGAGAAGGCAATGGCACCCCACTCCAGTACTTTTGCCTGGAAAACCCTATGGATGGAGGCGCCTGGTGGGCTGAAGTCCATGGGGTCACTAAGAGTCGGACATGACTGAGTGACTTCACTTTCACTTTTCACTTTCATGCATTGGAGAATGAAATGGCAACCCACTCCAGTGTTCTTGCCTGGAGAATCCCAGGGATGGGGGAGCCTGGTGGGCTGCCGTGTATGGGCTGCACAGAGTTGGACACGACTGAAGTGACGCAAAGGAAAGAGGAGTTAATCAAATGATTACACAAAGAAACATAAAATTTCAAATTGCCCCCGTGATAAGTGCCACCAGGTACGGACTGTACTCATGGAGACCTTCTCCCCTTATGTGAGCAGGGAAGTGGCAGTGCAGTTGAGATCTGAAGGATGAATGGTCTGAGCGGAAGTAAGTCTTCCAGGAGGAAGAGAGCACTTGTGCAAAGACCCTGTGGTTGGGGTGTGTGTGCGTGTGTGAATAAGAACTCAAATTTCCATTAATTGGAGTTTAGAAAGGGAAAGCGTATGAGATAAAGCCAGAGAGGAGGAAAATGGTCAGTTTTCAGGGTCTTCTAAGCTGTGCCAAGGATGCTTTTCTTCATACCAAAAGCTGTGGAAGTCATTTGCAGTAATTGAGGGAGGCCTTTGGAATTTTATATTATGTGTCCTGAAAATCCAGTTCATTCTACACTTTACATATTGCATTTTTTGAGACACCAGCTTTGAATCCCCACAAAAATCACAGGTGTTTTTACTAGGCTTCCTTACATTTGAATAAATCACAGTTTTACTCTTATCTGGAAGTCCCATGTATTTTATTTTAATGCTGTAATTCTAAGTACCAGCTCCTGAAAACTTCCTTTTTCTCCTTCCTTTCTTTGATCTTGACTACGTCTATACTTCAGCTATTGTTTGGAGTCTTGGTTTCCAGTGAATCCATTTATGGCATTTTTGTGTAAGCACTTCCCGAAGTCTAATGTAATGTGCCAGAATGTTAGGTTGGAAACTTAGGGGGCTCTTCAGCTGTTTAATTGGCACTGTCAAAATATTGCTTTTGTACTTTACAAATCTTTTGTTATTTAGGATAACAAAAATACCTTTTTTGGTAGTAAGATGATGTCTTCTCCTACTGAGAACCACTAATAGTTCAGGGATGAGAAAACCATACTACTAATCTTGCCAGATAGTGAAGAAAAAGAAATCTGTCCCCCTTTCCCTTGAGAAAACGTTGAGACTCAGGGTGTGAGCTTCTTGGGGGAAAACTGGCAGAAATGAGTTTTCTAGAGAATCACAGAGGCAGGAGCAAAGGGGCTGTGGCAAACCACCACGCAGTGCCGGGTAGCAATGGCACGCTTGAGGCATGGAGGTGGCAGAGCCAGGGGGTGGCAGAGCCAGGAGGTGGCAGAGCCTGGGGATGGCAGAGCCAGGGGGGTGGCAGAGCCAGGAGGTGGCAGAGCCTGGGGATGGCAGAGCCAGGAGGTGGCGGAGCCAGGGGATGGCGGAGCCTGGCTCTAGGACTTTTGCTTTGTAGTAGGAAAAGCTACAGGGACAACTAACTGTGCTACTGGAAATGCAGACTCTGAACCTGGGTGTCCGTGGAGTCCTCACTTGTGGTTTTTTGAAGGAAGCAAGCCTCTCTGACACAGATCAGTGTCACACGCTGTACAGTTGGCATAAAAGAGCTCTGCCTTTTCAAGCCAAATGTTTTTCATTCTTTCACCATCTAGAGTAACCTATCAAGGTCCCCACTGGATACACCTGTTGCGATCCCACCATTTCACAGATTGGAAAGCTGAGTCCCAGGGACGTTGTATGATATGCTGAAGAGTATGTTGCATATTGTGTTCAGAGTTGAGATTTGAACCCAGGAAGGCCTCCTGACTGGAGTCCTGTGCCAAACACCCAGTGCAGCTGGTGCCTGTCCTTCCGTGGGCCAGCCAAGTGGGCCTGGAACATCAGGAATCCTCACTGGTTTCCCGCTCCCTTCTTCCCCTTTCACTGTGGGAGTTGGCAGTGGTGTTACTTCTAGCCACCCTCCCTCCCCTGGACATTGCAGAAGGGTCTACTTATACGTGTAGCATTTACAAAATTCACAAGGACTCCTGAGTAATTTAAACTTCTGGATTCCGTGATCCTTGAGGGCAAAGATCAGGCCTGACTTAGCAATTTCGGTTTTCTGTATCCCTCTCTCTCCCTCTGGGCCTTCTGTAGAGGAGTTCAATAAAGGTTGATTGTAGGGTTGTTAAATTCGCCAGACCAAACATTATAATTTGGATGCTAGAATGATGTTATCCTCATAAACAACCGTCCCCAGATTGTTTGGCTTTGGAAGTCCTTATGTCTTTTTTTTTTTTTTTAACATACAGTGAATTTTATTGTGTATAAATTATATCTCAATAATTAAAAAAAAAAGTAATGTGCCTTTGGGATCCGGTATCTAAAATTGTTCATTTTCTGAGGGGTCGCTGCTGCCAGTAGCTGGCTAGGCCCCTATCAGACATGCAGAATCATTAATTAGGGTCATTTGTTCTGCCATGAGCTGAGCAGAATGTGTAAAATCTGCTCAGAAGAGAATTAATGCATTCTCCTCTCTGTACTTTTTAGAGTACTCCTTGCATGATTCTCAAAGCCTGCAGGCCTCATACAAATGTTCTAATGGGCCAATTGTTAAGGGGACATTTGTAAATTAATCTCTGACTTGAGCTAAGTGGTTTTCCCTAATGGGTTTAATTCAATGACTCCCATTCTTGGCCACACATCAGATTCACTGAAGGAGCTTGTTAAAAATAGAGATACCCAGCTTCCTCCTCCCCTCAGCTATCAACCCTCTGTTCCCTGGGTGAGGTAAGGGCATCTCTGTTTTAAAGAAAGCTCCTCCGGTGATCAGATTGGAGTGGCAGCCACCTTCGTGAACCTCTGCTCCAAATCCGTGTCTGAAGGCCTGTGTAGCCTCGGGTGTGGATTCAAAGCTTTTGGGCCTAAGCCCGACAGCTTGAAAACCAGGTTCAAGAACACCCAACGTATCTGAAGAGCCAGCTTTCCAGCTTCATTCTCCTCCATACCACACCCATGGGTCTGTCTTTTCCATAGGGAGTTCCGGTGACCTGAGAGGATATTCCATGAGCTTTGTCATACTGCTTTGCATTTTTCTGAACTTCCCGAGACATTTGGAAGGTCGTCAGGGCCCGCTAGAATTTCCACCACGGAAGTAAAGTGGCCGTGGCTTCCATCTCTTTGCTCCCCATGGCTCATCAGACTTCCGGTGTCAGGTGTTAGGGGACAGACATTCTTTTAGGACACTCTTTGTGTATGTTCCTAGCATTTTTCTGTGCAAACACACGTCATATTTGATCTTGGAGTTTTGAAAACAGATGACTCACGGGCACCATTGTTCCAGTGACATTTATCAGACTGCTTTTGTTTTTAGGAATCTGGCACTATGTAAATATCACTCAGGACTCTACCACCACACAGCATATGGGTGTTTGCAGTAAACCTAAGAACACGGCAATTAGCACTATGCAAGGTAGTCAAGGTGATTTGGTGAATGCAGACTGTAAAAGTTAGGAAGGCGGATCAGGCTTTCGCGGCAGGCGTAAGCTATGCTGAAAGGGACAACTCGTGTCACCCCATGTGTCAAGCTGTGTCCACACACTCTTGTTTGGGATGGTTCTTTGTAAAGTGCATGGTCACTGTAAGGAGTGTTCTGTGACTCAGATGCTGAAGGGCAAATGTTTTCTGATCTCAACTTTTGTGCTTTTCTTGGTCTCATCTTACCATGTCCCTTGGGCTGCAGGGCCCCGATCCCTGGAACTATGGAAGTTCATGGAGGAATTCCCATTGGCTCTCCTCATCACTGAAGAGATATTAAAGTAGCCATAACATGTCAGAAGAAGGGAAGCTTTGAGAAAGAATTGGCCATTGAGACAAAAACTCCTATTGTTTCCACCCTTCCCTAGCTACTCCATTTATGTATGTACCACCTACTCAATATCTTACTATATATTGACTCTACATATACCATACAGTTGAGCACTAATTGCAAAGTAGCCTCAGTTCAGTTCAGTTCAGTCACTCAGTCATGTTCGACTCTGTGATCCCATGAACCGCAGCACACCAGGCCTCCCTGTCCATCACCAACTCCCGGAGTCTACCCAAACCCATGTCCGTCGAGTTGGTGATGCCATCCAACCATCTCATCCTCTGTCGTCCCCTTCTCCTCCTGCCCTCAATCTTTCCCAGCATCAGGGTCTTTTCAAATGAGTCACCTCTTCACATGAGGTGGCCAGAGTTTTGGAGTTTCAGCTTCAGCATCAGTCCTTCCAATGAACATCTAGGACTGGTCTCCTTTAAGATGGACTGGTTGGATCTCCTTGCAGCCCAAGGGACTCTCAAGAGTCTTCTCCAACACACAGTTCAAAAACATCAATTCTTTGGCACTCAGCTTTCTTTATAGTCCAACTCTCACATCCATATATGACTACTGGAAAAACCATAGCCTTGACTAGACGGACCTTTGTTGACAAAGTAATGTCTCTGCTTTTTAATATGCGGTCTAGGTTGGTCATAAATTTCCTTCCAAGGAGCAAGTATCTTTTAATTTCATGGCTGCAATCACCATCTGCAGTGATTTTGGAGCCCAGAAAAATACAGTCTGACACTGTTTCTACTCTTTCCCCGTCTATTTGCCATGAAGTGATAGGACTGGATGCCATGATCTTAGTTTTCTGAATGTTGAGCTTTAAGCCAACTTTTTCACTCTCCTCTTTCACTTTCATCAAGAGGCTCTTTAGTTCTTCTTCACTTTCTGCCATAAGGGTGGTATCACCTGCATATCTGAGGTTATTGGTATTTCTCTCGGCAATCTTGATTCTAGCTTGTGCTTCCTCTAGCCCAGCATTTCTCTTGATGTTCTCTGCATATAAGTTAAATAAGCAGGGTGCCAATATACAGCCTTGACGTACTCCTTTTCCTATTTGGAATCAGTCTGTTGTTCCATGTCCAGTTCTGACTGTTGCTTCTTGACGTGCATAGTAGCCTAGGATTCACCAGTTTAAGTGTTACTCCAGAAAAAGAGCATATTTTGTGACTCTAAGTGGGCTTCTTTCATTTTTCCTAAGGCCTTATGTGTAGCAAATGTGAAATAAATACTTAGATGAATATTTGGGTGTACTCTCTAACATAACCATTACCACTTAGGCTAAAATCTAGCCATTTTGTGTAGTTGGACTGAATTTTTTCATATTTAGAGTAGGGATCTCAGGCAATGAAAGATGCGAGAGAGAACTAGCCCTTTGAGAAGATTCATCTCTGTTGGGTTCCTGTTTTCATGGCCAAATCCAAAGGGTTGATTCCTTTTCTGCAGCACCTGGATCTGGGATGACAGTGTAATCAAGCCTGACAAAGGGCCACTTAGCAAGTTTGAAAATTGCATGCTTGGTTGCCTCAATAGAGGCAATTGATCAGAGATATCAGAGAGGCAATCTCCCCCCATTGATCACTTTAAGTCTGGAGGCAGGTGGGTGCAGGGTGGGGGTGGTGGGACAGTTTGGACACCCAGAACCTCATTGAGAGAAAGCCTTAAAGCCTTCCTGCTGAACATGTGGACCCAGGAATAGGTCCACTTCTCAGAATCTTCAGCTCCTGGGAGCTTTTGAGACCTTTTCCTCCTGAATTTTCCTCTCTCCCTGATCCTAACAGCAATGCTGATACTTGAGTTTGCATATGAAGAGGCTAGGAAGAGTGCTCCCCTCCAGTCACTGGCTGATTTGCTTAAATAAGCTACACATTTTCCACATCACAGAGGCCAAGCTGGGATATCTGGGATGCATTAGTGTCAGCTACTTTGTCCCCACCTCCTCTGCCCTGATGCTGGGAAGTCATCACCATTGCAGGATAGCTTAGATACTGAGCTTATTTCAGAATGATGTAGATAACGACTTGCGAGAATTTTATCCTTTCCTTTTTCTTTCCTCTTTCCTTCCTCTCCTCCTCTTCCATCCTTTCCCCTCAATCTCTCTCCAGCTTTAATGGCCTAGGCCTGGACAGCCACTCTGACAAAAGCTCTGCACTCAGAGGTGTGCATGCGCGCGCACACACAAGCACAGCCAAATTGATAGAAATTAATCTTGCGTCAACTGTTTATGAATGAAGAGGAGGGCCTTCCGCTCTGACGTGGCCACGCCCCTTCTCTTTGCTGCATTATGAGAATGAGGTCAGGGCCCGGAACTAACTGCTTATGTCTCTGAAATAGCAGCACAGATCAAAATTAATCTCAAGCTATTTGATTTGCTGCCTCATTCAGATAATAGAGGGAAGAGCAGAGGCCTGTTGATGTTTTTGTTTGTTTTTATGTATAACTGTGCAAGAAATTAATGAATGAATGTGTGAGGGGACTGAAGTGAGTCTGTTGGCAGGGGCGGGCGGAGGGAAGGGGCAGGGGGATTAGCCCTGGGCCACGGGTAATTACTGACAGACACAGCAGGAGTTTCCTTCAATTCAACTGGAGCCTGTTTTAGTTTTGAAAACAAAATGGAAGAATAAAGTGAGCGCCAGTAGTGTATTATTTTAATGCTTCCTTTCATAAGGAGAATTCGTCAGATGCTATGAAAGTACGTACTCCTTTTATAATGTCTGGTTGTTTCAACTGTCAGTTGTCTGCTTTGTAGCCCACCATCCATGGAATGAATGGACATAGCTCCACAAAATTTTATTATGTTTCAAGTGAATATCTATGCAGAGTTCAGTTTCTGTCAGCCTGTTTGACACTTGCATGTGTGCACACACACATACACATGACTCAATTATGTTTCATCATCACATACATCCAGATGCACATCCATCCACCTGCTGATGCTGCAGGGATGTCAGTTTGCAGGCAGGCTGAGGAGGCCGACACCTCCTGACACCCTTCACCCCGCAGTCCCTTTAGGATACTGGCACACCTGCCAGGCACTTATTTCACGCCCCACCCCCCACCCCCGCCTCAGGCATTGTATGTTGATGGTGTTTATTTTTTGTTCTCGAACTTCATTGTTGGCTCTTGGCATCTTTTTTATTTTTGTACATCCTTTTAGTTGCACTCCTAGTCTCCTTTATGAAAGAATAAATAAATTGGAACGTTGAGTGAGGACAGAAGCATCAGCCTCATCTGCTACATTTTCATTTGATAGACTTTAGCATGACAGGTATTCTTTGAAGGAGATGCCAAAACCGTCTTTTGTATCCGTGGTGATTAATTTTGAGTGAAGAGTATAAAGAAGAACAAGGGTTGTCATATACCTGGCCGATCATATTACCTAAGTTGGCTTCCTGCACTTAAACTATCTCCAGAATACTTGAGAAGTCGTATAACCACACGCTCATGCACACACACTCACACACACACACACGCACACACGCACAGGCAGTGAATATAGATATGCATGCATACGAGCACGCATGTATGGACATTTGTACAGACACCAAGTTTGTGCTTTTTGATTAAAATTTCTTGTATAGAAACTGAAAGTAAGTTAGTAAATTATTATTATTATTTTTTGTTAGTAAATTATTGTTTGTTAGGGATTGGGCTTCCCTGGTAGCTCAGATGATAAGGAATCTGCCTGCAATGCAGGAGACCCGTGTTTGACCCCTGAGTTGGGAAGATCCCCTGGAGAAAGGAATGACAACCCACTGTAGTATTCTTGCCTAATGAATTCTGTGGACAAACCATGGGGTTGCAGAGTCAGACACGACTAAGTGACTAACACTTTCACTTCACTTAGGATTGGGGGTAGGAACAGGTACTGGACATGAGGGATCTTACTGGGCTGTTGAAAATGTTTTGAAAGTAGATGAAATACTGGCTGCACAACTTGGTAAATTTACTCAAAGTTATTGAATTGTGCACTTAAAATGGGAGTGTTTATGGTATGTAAATTATCTCAGCAAAGCTGTTAAAAGTTGATATCCCTAACTTTGAGTTCTTTTAGGGCCTAGGTTACATATAATAGGAAAAATTGTATCACTGCAGTTGTTTTTACGTGCTCTTTTCCCACTGAGGTCTGTTGACTTCAGCTGTGGAGAAGTCAGACTCTGAGATAACAGGGCCAGATAAAACCTGGTGCCAGGGGATACAGAAGTGTGCCCTGACCTCTGTTGGCCAGCAGTGAGGTTGCTGTCCACTGTGATGTGAGGAGCCAACAGAAAGGGGGGGTCTGTGGGTGCAGCAAGGGGATGACACTGCCAAGCAGGCCCCTGATAGCACCATGTTTCCAGGCCGCAGGTGGGTGTTCCACAAAATAAATAAGTAAGCATCCCAGCGTTCAGCTCTTAAGTGACGGCGTTTTTCTCTTCTTTTGCAGGTTGTCTTAGTCTTTGCTCTCAGCATTGGTGCACTTGTAATATACTTCATAGATTCGTCAAAGTGAGTATTCAGTATGTTTTCTTGCCCTCTTTTCTAAAACAATCACAAACTTTTACATTGATCTTTAACACCAGCCTTTGCAAGAGCCTCCTTGAGTGTGGGAGACTTTTGGAGGAAGGCAGGGCTGTCTGTGTTAATTTTCTGAATGGGAAAGCAAGCTCTCATGAGAAAGACTACTTTGATTATACTGTCCTAGGAGGGTGAGAGAGGAATCTGGGGTCATCAAACTTTTTCGCTGGCTGTTACTGCTTTTAAAATAGCTGTTTCCTGGTGTGGTATTTGCGCTGAAGGTAGAAAGAAGTCAAGAGGTCTCTGATGTGAATTTGCAACCTCTGAGAGGGTCATGGTGTCCAACTGGTGAGGGTGTGAGCCATGCTTGCCATGGCAGTTTAGAATCCTTTTCTTATTAGGGTTGCCAATGCTTTGCTCTTATTGGAGGTCAACTTAGAAAGCATGATGCTATCCTTTGCACTGGCAGTTGAATAGTCAACTGAAGCATCGCTGGCTGGTGCTTCTTGACTCATGAAGGTAAGGAGATGGGACAGAGGAGTTTGTGATAACTCCCAGAGTGGAGGCCCACGGCTATCTGAGAATTCCTAGAGTGGACACTCATGCAGACGCCGGGGGTGCCAGCTGAGGGGACTGGTGCTCTGGGTGGGGTCTGTCTGTGTCACACACAGAAAAGGTTTTGTTTGAGGCAGAAGAGGGCGCTGAGCAAAGCTGCTCAGTGGTGGCCAGTTCTGCCCTGGTTCCCGCAGGTGTTGCCCCCACTCCCACTTGTACATCATTTGTTGCAACTGATCTGTCACAGGCTTGAAATTGACAGCATCTGGGAAACTGGAGCTGAGCTGGTTTGACTCCCTTCTGTGGGGACATGAACCTGACACCTGACGGTGGCCTTAGGCTCTTTGCATTGTCCACCGTGAGAGTGTTTTTGATTCCCTGAACTCTCAGCCTAGAACGCGGCGGTGCTAGAGTTTGATCTGAGGAAACCTGCTTGGTGTCCCTTTTGGCTCAAAGCCTGGTGTGCCTGAATTCTGAGTTTAGTGTTCTTTTCCTGTGGCTCAGGATGGTAGTAATTTCATGCATGTCTAAACTCTGAATTTCTCAGAGTTACTGGTCACCAGCCAAAGGATTTTGTGCATTTGGGTGCTGAGCCAAAATCATGTCAGGGAAGATAAAGAAAACATCTCCTCTCATCACCTGTCTCTGGGAATTGGCCATACCTAGAGTATCAGCGGTCCTTCAGCCCATCCACATGCACAAGGCTGGACTGCCCCCGCCCACCGCAGGTGGACTCTTAAAATGTTCTCCAGGATTGAGATTCCATGCACTTTTCCGTCAGCTCTTCCTGGCCAAGAGAGAAAAGAGCTTTTTAAGTTTGGAAAACTCCAACTGGCATGTCATCGAAGGTAAGCCTCATTTGAATATCTCCTCTTCATAATTCTGGATCATATTTGAATTGAACCGAATATCTTCTAGAGCCGCTTGTCTTATTTCTCCGTTTTCTCCCCCAGGGCTGAGGAGTGTTCTCAAAAGTCTTGGAGCACACCCTGTGTCGGCTTCCATGCAGGGCTCAGGAAGCAGTTACAGGCATGTAGTCTGTGAGCCCCAGATAGGCAAACCCTCACGTGGAAGTGAATGGGGTGATCGGTCAGAAGGACCTTGGCGCCTTCTTTCCTTGTCGCTCCTTTTTGGCTCCTCTGTGTTTCTCAGAAATAAAATGCTCTTGTAAAATGGGTTTGACTCGTGTCCTTTTTCACAGCGTCCACTGGGGAGTGGTCTTTGGCTCTCTCCGGTGTGGTGTTCTCAGCTCCAAGTGAGAGGCTGGAAGGGAATAGAATTCCCCAAGGCAGAGCCCTCTTTCCTGGATGCCCCCTGCACCACCTCAGTGTCCTTTGGATTTGGCTGTGATTCTGCTGAGCCTGGGAAAGCCAGCCCTGGGAACCATCTCTGGTTCTGGTTTCCTTCATGGACTTGCAAAGAGTCTATTCCGTGGATAGACTTCTGGTTCTGTGCTCAGTTTTTCCAAGCAAAAGTGCCAAGAATCTTAGAACCAAGACTGTCCTCACTCCCCCTGGGGACTATTTTAGCCTCATCCTAACGTCAGTCTTTCTTCTGTCACTAAACTGTGTGGTTGGCATAGCGAGGCTTTGTTTATAAGACGATCTTATGTTTATTTGTGTAGCCCTTTCTACTTTTCATTGGAATTACTGCATTGGGTTCTGAAGTCAAACCTCAGGAGTCTGTCTATGGGTGACCTCATCAGTACAGTCGATACCAAGGGTCTACTCTCTTCCTGGGGAAAGTCAGCAAAGATGCTCCCTGTGAGTAGGGAGACGAATTAAAGCAGAAGCAATAAGGTAACCTCCATGATAAGCCACAGATTCATTCCCAAGAATAAAAAGAAAGTCCATTAGACAAATTATAATTAAGCATAGTAAGCAAGATAAAAAGTTCTATCCACATATAAGATGCAAATGAGAAGCGAGTAAGAAAGCAGAATATAAATTCTTAAAGTGCATCCCTTTCATTCAAAACTGTCACCAGTTTTACACACTCGTGGTTTGCCTGGCCATCTGGGCATCTTGGAAAGAGAGCTTTAAGCATCTCTTGGAAGTTACGCTAAATCATCACCCTGGAAAAAAGTGCCTCGTATTCTTCAGATGAATTTCAGTTATAGTGTTTATACCCTTCGAGTAAATGGAAGACAATGCATAGGCTTTCCCTTGTGTGAACCTAATTGGGGAGACAATGAATGGTCCATGAAATGGCTTGTCTGAGTGAGTTTTAACCAAATGTTGGGGGGTGCTCAAGTTCAAGATGTGTGGCTCTCTGCACCTGGCCCTTTAAATCACGCAAGAAATACACGTTAATATAGAAAACAGGCTCCATTGGTCATTGTGGCTGACTCGGTGTCAAGGCAGGACAGTCAGTGCAGGTGGTATGAATAAACAGGCAGTTCAGATGTCGTCATCGGTGGGTTTATGATCTTCTTAACCTTTCAAAGCTTATTTCACCATCAAGAGGCAGTGGGTAAGTCATTTCCAAAGACGACTGCTACACTTCTTTCCTTTTCCATTGTTAAGCCAAGATGGATCCCCACACAGGTCTTTTTCATTCAGGGGTTTGGGAAGCCCTTCTCTGGGTTTAATTTTCTTAGGGTGGTCACCACAGAAGAACCACTTGTGCAGCCTCAAGTGATTACTATCTGCTTGAGACAGATTGTGCTCAGAGCTCCTGGTCTGGAAAGCCAAAGAGAATTACATGAAACCATGTTAACAGGTTTCATTACCCCAGCAGCAGTCTCTTAAGAAACCACCCAAGCAGAGGGAGACATTCCACCCAATGATTGGATGGACACAGAGAAGCATTAAGCCCACCGCACACAGTAATCCCACCTCCCCCCAAAACGTTAAATGGCCACACGAGGCAGATACTGTCCCAGAGAACTCCATTTCCTTTTCCTTCTTTTTTCTCCTCCTAGTTTTATTGAGATATGATTGATACACAGCCCCGTGTAAGTTAAGGTGTACAGCGTAAAGATTTAACTTAATGTACGTCATAAAACAGTTACCCCAGTAAGTTCAGTGAACACCCATTATCTCATATAGATACAAAATTAAAGAAAAACCATTTTTCTTCCTTGTGATGAGCACTCTTAGGATTGACTCTGTTAACGACTTTCATTCTTTAAAAGGCACCTGATTTAAGGCGCTTCAGCTCCTAATTCTGATGTCTCTCCATACCCACATCCCTTTTACTCCTACACACTCTGATCATCTGTGAAGCAAAGATTTTTTTTAAAAATTGTACAATGTAGTGAAAAGTGCCCCTGGACATCCCGTGGGTGATAATGTTACTGTTGCTGGTCCCATCCCTCTCTAGTTCCTCCCTTTGACGTGGAAACAGTAATTCTTCTCTAAAAAAAAAAAGACCCAAAGATGTCAGTGTGAGGGCAGGATCCACGGATTGCATAATGTATCCGTTCCTGCTGCTTCCTGCTGCTTCTAGAATTCCAAGGGAACTGAGGCTGAGACTCAGGGGCCTGGGTATTTGCCTTTTTTCCAAGGGCATTCTTGGAGAGATGACTCAACCTGTGTGAAGATATTTATTCCTGCGATTCGTGTTTAAACTCCACTAGTTCTTGCGTTGCAGTTAGGTGGATTATGAATATTTAACGTTGCACACGCTGAAAATGAAGGTCAAGTCCTGCTCACTGGTGACTTCATTGCTGGCTTGCGTCTCTAAAAAGGCAGGCTACCTGCTGTGAGCAGAGTAAGGCTGAAAGGTTATGCATTGTTAAAAATTTCCTTAATGACTTTATCTGTTCCAGAATGGCTGGTGCACAGTGAGGGGCACCTGCTGATTTCATCGGTCTTTGCTCTCTGCTTCTGGTGTCAGAAGTGCTGTTCCGGAGGGTTGTGGACATTGGGCGGCGGGGGGTGGGGATGGCAGCACATGTTTTGGAGAGCGTCTGATCCAAGGGCCAGATTCCAGGAAAACAGTGGTGTTACGATGTGAAAACAGCCTTCCCCCAATTCATTCACTTTATATTCAGTTCATTCATTCGAGACAACTTCATTGTGATCATGATGAATATTTTCCACATGGTCAAATTGCTTATGGTTACGTATGGTTATTGACCAGACTGTTTTCATAGTCTCTAAAAATAGCACGGGCATCATTGATGTAATGGGGATACCCAGAGCTTTAGTAGAACTGGCTAGTTACTCTCCCATTTTACCTACCTACCTGAATCTTTACACAGCCAGGCCTCTAATCCCTTTGCCTAGAAATTCTCCTTAAAAGGAGAGAGAGGGCAGAGGAACGTTCACTGATCCTGTGCTGTGTGCTGAGGTAAGGCGCTAAGCCCTTCAAAATTAATTATATGTGCAGTCTCATTGAATTGTCCTGACAACTTGATAGGGTGGGGCCTGTGACCTATTCCACTTTACAGATGAAACTGCAGTATTTTGCCCAAAACCACGTAGCTAGTAAATCCTGGAGCTAGGATTTGAATCCACACATCTAAAGTCACCTCACTTGCAAGTCAAGGAGTAAAATTCCAGATGTGGAAGTGTCTGCGTGGATTCAGTAGATATTACAGGAGAGTTCACATAGCCTCGTCCTGCCAACTCATCTGTCTTGTTTCTTGTTTCATTTTCCATCTCCCCATTCCGCACCTTTGGGGCCAAGTCTGCAAGGCAGCCATGCTTACAAGGGTCCTGTGAGCTTCCTTACTGAGACATGGGGTGTTTGGACCATGCACTGTCTGATGTGTGTTTGAGCCTTGATTCATTCTAAACTATGGCTCAAAAAAGAATGTCTTCTCTTTCAGTCAAGAGGCAGCATTTTGTGATGGAATAAGATCAAGTTAGCAAAGAACAAGGAAAGCTGATTGTTTCTTAAAGGCCTGTCCCACTAATTGAATTATTTCCTGGTGGAAACCCCCTTTGCCCTCCCATCCTTACCTAGGTCTCTGAGCCTGTTATTTGGCAGGTTAAGAGGAGATAACCAGAGAGGCTCTGCTTCCCCATTAGTTTCTTTTATCTCTTTAGAGGGTTTCAGGATAGAGTTAATCTGTTACAGTTCTGCGTCAGAGTTCGTTAGAGCATTATGTGTACATCAAACCGGTGGACTTTAGGAAAATTTGATTCCAAGTAGGTTTCTGTGTAGGTCTTTGAAACCGTGTAAGATATCTAGCCTCCAGCTCTGGGCTTGTTATTGCCCATCCCACACACAGGTGTTGACCTTGAGCAGGCATCTGGGAGAACTGTGAGGCCAATGTACGTTACTCCCAGAACAGTACGCTGGGACCTGTAAAGGAGCACGAATGCTACTTTCCTTGTCGCCAGTAGCACACCCCCCGTCCCCACAGCAGGAGCAGCTGGGCAGCCTGTGGCACCGCAAAGGAAGCTCACCATTTATTCTGGACCCAGCTCCTTTATGGAACCTGGTCCTTCTAGGTAACGTTCTGAGAAATTGGCTCCAGCTCCCCACCTTCATGCCCTTTTCAAGACATCGTGACATGCATTTAAACCTTTGTGGAGGAAGTCAGCACAGATCCCTGTGTGTGTGAAGCATCTCCCTATTTTTCCCTTTTCCTTTTTAAATACTCCCCCCAATTTTCTCCATCCCTCACTGACATTTTTATTGCCAGGCTTTGGTTTGGAAAATTATGGGTAGGGAAAGTTCAAGGGCAGGATGTTCAGAACAGCACTGCACATCTGTGAAGGGAACACAACAGGAGAGCCAGCAGCTGTTGAAAGAATGGCATGTCAGATGGTGGAGGGGGCCAGCCCACAAAAAGAGGGCTGGGGGAAAGGAGACGCCTTAGGGGCAAAGAGGCTGTAAATAACTCCCAATGGGAAGTCCTGTCCTCGTTCGCAATTTAACCTTGAATAGTAACCCTCAATTCTCGGACATGGTTTTTGCAAATTGCCCTTTTTATATCAGTGGGCTGTAAGCCTGGTAGAGAAGACAGGTGGAGAATATGCTGAGAGGGTAAGCGACCTTGTTCCTTCCATCTTCCACACTGCACAAGGGTCTAGGCTTTCTCGCTTGCTACTCACTGTGTAGGAGATGCAGAGGTACCACGGGCAATAGCA
Organism: Bison bison bison; assembly: GCF_000754665.1. NCBI lineage: Eukaryota > Metazoa > Chordata > Mammalia > Artiodactyla > Bovidae > Bison > Bison bison. Next base: position 4,624,297 of record NW_011494601.1, read on the forward strand.
GCTAGAAACGTCAAGGGAACTGCTTATCTTCAGCATTTCCTGGGGCAAAAATCAAGGGCTGTTAGGAGTGGGAAGGAAGATGGAGCTAGACCTTCCAGGTTTGCTGCAAAAGACAGCTTTAGAGTAAAATGCTGCAACTTGCCAAGGCTTCAGAGTTCACCCAGTAGAGTTTACCCGGAACGGAGTTCACTGTTCTCTGTGCCTCAGCATCCTCTCCTACCGACTGAGAGCTACGTGACCTTCTTGTGGTCGCCCCACCAACCGCAGATAGAACTAGAGCCAGAAGTCAAAGTCCTTCCCTCCCAGGCCAGGCCCTTTTCTACTTGATCTTTTGGTTACTAAATAAAAGATAAAGATGTGACAGTGTTATTCAGTGAATAGCAGAAGCGATAATGACTTTTTACACAATTCTGGACTTTCAGGCTGTTATCTTGGGGGAAATGTTAGGGATGTGGAAAAGAACAGAGATAATCCCAGGTGGAAAAGAGCAAACCCAGCCAGCTGGGTGCTTGGGATTAGTTTATTTCATTCCCATTGGCATGAGGCGTTGAGTTTCTTAAATTTAAGATCCTGCCTTTTCTTTCTGTGCTTGTGTGTACTGTTTCAGAAAGGAGGTTAGAGTCCAGCTCTGTTGTGGGAGGTTGACAGGGCTGAATGCATTGGTCTGGCCTGTTTGGAATTTGTTACACATAACTTTTGAGTACATTTTGCCCCACTGCTCATTTGTTTCCTCTGTGAAAACACTATCTCGTAACTGTGTCTATAAATCCATATGTACTCTACTCTCCAAAATTAGAATGAAGTATTTCTTCTCTTTTCACTACTCTCTAGAATTTAAAAGAAAAACTCAGATTATCTGACCCTCCTTTAGGCCTCTGGCTTTAAAAAAAAAAAAAAAAAAGGAAAGGAAAGAATAATTATTTTAGGGCAAATGAAGAAGATGCATTCCCTTTCAGACCCAGTTAGTTATTTATGTCTTCTGCAACTAGGGTGTGTTTATACCACCAGAGGGCTGGATTGTCTCCCCATTGCCCAGCTCTGGTCCTTTACCTAAAGTCACAGCCAGGCATGCATTCAGCAACTGCTGAGAGATCAGTGTGAAAGCCAGCTGGAGGGAAAGATTAGAGTTCAGAACAGTTTGATCCAAATACAGGGGCAGAACACATGCTTAACACAACCGTGGTTGCTCTGAGGTGTGGTGTTGACTGGTACAGCTTCATCATGGGGTTTATGGGCTGCAGACAGGAATGGAGATGTGACCTCTGCCTCTTCTTTTATTTCTCTTGTCCTTCTTCCTGACAGCCTGACAAAAGGAAGCTTTGGGGAGACCCTGGTCAGTGATGAGTCATTTGTGGAGTAAAAATAGAGTCCCTTGCAGCAAGGATGCCCTTGGGACTTTTTGGATATACATGTCACTGTTCCCAGAATTTGGGAGAAGGAAGTGTATATGTTTGTGTGTGGGTGTGCATGCACATGTGTATATAGGAGACAATCTTGTCTCACATATAAATGAATGGGAAAGTATAGCATGGAAGGATTAGCCCCCAGTCTCATCATAATAACAGAGATGGGCTGAAAGCCGTGTACCTAACTTAAAGGTATCAATCAGGAACTCTTTGTGACCCCATGGAATATAGCCCACCAGGCTCCTCTGTCCATGGAATTCTCCAGGCAAAAATAATAGAGAGGGTAGCCATTTCTTTCTCCAGGGGATCTTCCATTTCCTTCTCCAGGGGATCTTCCTGACCCAGGGATGAAACCTGAGTCTTGTGCATTGCAAGCAAATTCATTACTGTCTGAGCCACCAGGGAAGCCCATCGGTCGAGTCATAGATGTCTATTAAGTACTGACTATACGTGAGGTATTTTTCTAGATACTGGTGGTTTCAAATACTATGTATGAAGCTAGATTTTTTCCATTGAGCTTTTTAAATTATAAATATTTTCACAAGGGCATGGCCATAAATATAGGAAAAATAAGGTAACAAAACAAGATAACCAGTGAGATATCACTAGGCTCTATGTCATCAGTTTCTAATAATGAGCTTTGTTAACAACAAGAGCTGAAGTTTCAGAAGCTGAAAAGGTAGCTGGGTTTTATAGGGTGTTTGGCTCTGGGGCGATTTTGTGTTGAGGAAACAGAAAGCTCAGTCCCCCCTACCAACTCAAGTAATCCATAAAAGGGGCTCTTATTATGGCATGTGCTTTTGGGCTTCTTGGATTTTCTTTTCAGTATGTACCGAGTCCAGTGAAGCCCTGCCTCGAAATTGGCCACTGAGATTAAGAATTGAGAATGCTTTCAGGATGGCAGAACAGAATCTGAAAAGCAAACTGTCCCTGGTGGCAGTAATACTCTTCTCCAATTGTGTGTGGTGACAAACTTTTGGACACTTCTACTTAGAAATATCCAGAAGTGACTGGATAAAAGGCATCTGTTCCATCTTTTTGAAACTGAGGCCTGGGTATAACATTCCTTACAGGGGCCTCATCTATGAATTTGCCACATGCAGAGCATCCATAGAGATGGTGGGAGACAAAAGTCATGGCTAAGGAGCTGGTGCTACGGGCAGACCCACCACGGCTCAACCTGGGATGCTGGTCTGGAGACTAGCATTTGCCTGGAGGGCTGCCCTGTGATTTCCATGGGCTCTGGGTGCTTTCGCATTCTTAAGTCCATTTCTCTACAAAAATACTAAAAGTTATGTTTTACTACTGTTTTTCTATAAAGATAAGTATAATCCAGGCTAGAGTCCTTATGACATGTTCATTATTATTTTTTTCTTCTGATTTTGAAGAAATTGGGTTTTTGCAGCAGTGGAGATAGTAAAACATTATGCAAATATAAAGTGATTTTAGACACGTGTACCCCAATGTTCATCGCAGCACTGTTTATAATAGCCAGAACTCAGCCATTTTTGTGGGTCGCTGGAAGCATGGTGGGCCCTCGGCACTGTGTCTGCGGTGCCTGATGGAGAATTTGGCTCCCTTCCCTCCCTCCCTGTCAGCCCCAACCGTCTGGAAAATTTCACAGATAAGAAAACATGCCCAGAGACAGATGCTTTATACCACAGCCCTCCCGGTGTCATCTAATTGTTTCAGATGAGAAAATAAAAACAAACATTCCATTTCAAACCGTGTCTTATGACTTGGCTTTGGGCAATAGTAATGTCATTTGATGTCATTTAATAAAAATGATCCCTATAGATATGTCCATTAAAAAAGAAAAACGTAATAGTCTTGCTTTTCTGTTGTTTTGAAGACACATGTGCTTTGTCCATCCTTATATCTGAAAATGAGCCTCTCCAGTGTAAGAGATCTGTTCACTGAAAGTGCCACAGTCAAAAATGAACATTTCCTGCATTGAGGTGTTCAAGCTCAAGTGGAAAGGGGTGGGCAGATGTTAGAAATGAGGCTAGCAGATATGCGAGGACCAGGATGAGCTGAGAGCCTGAGCCATCCCTGAAATAACTTCCCACCTGATTGTCCCCAAGCAAAAATGCAGACTTGTGTGGGCAAATCTTCCCTGTTTCAAGAAAAAGAGAAGAAACTGGGCTTTCATGTTGAATCTCCAGTTTTAAATATTGCCCATGACTCTACCACTTTTAAAGTACTCTACAGGCCAAACAAAACATCTCTGTAGGCCGTTTTCAATCTCTCTTCTAAACGGTCTCTCTTTCTGGTCTTGAATTAGCTCTGATCCCTGACTGCCAGAAAATATTCTTAACTCTTGGTCTTCTGACTCCCAAAAAGGGGCCCTTCTCTTTCCATGGTGAGCAAGCCCCAGCTTGTTTCCCATTTAACATGTTTCCAAATGGTGCATAAGAGAATGTCCACCTTTCTCTAGACAAATACTGTATGTTGCAGCAACAAATCACCCGCAACTTACTGTAAATCCCCAAAGACACATATCAGTAAGTCTACATCATCCCTGAAAATAACATCGTTAGGACCTCATAAACATACACTCTGTTTATTTAAGAACTGCAAGAGCTTTTTAAACATGGTTGCTAAGTCACAAGAGTCTATTTTCCAGGACATAAATGGAAACGAACATAACCCCCTTAAATTGTCAGATTATTTATAAGAAATAAAGGTCCAAATCTCTCTGTTCTGCTGGTGTATTACTTCACCGAAAGAGAGTTGGCTATACTAAGTGTGTCGGTGATAATTGCTCAAGATTATTTTCTGACAAATGGGCACATTTGAAACTTGGTTTAATCTTTAACATATGTTGGCATAAAAGCATGGGTTAACATAGATAAACCCTGGGTGTAGTTTCATCAACCTTAAATTTCCCAATTTGCCGAGCATTAGGGTCAGCTCGTGAAATTCTTACACCGTGACCCCTTCAAGGACAAAATAAAGCATGGCATCTCTGTACCTTCCTCTCCAGATACAGTCTCAAGTCTGAACTATGGCTCCCTCTCCTGAATTTTCACTGATTGTGATTCTCTCAGGAAGAAACCATAGGTAGGGCTCCAGGGTCCACCTGTTAACATACTCTACCCACATTCCTGTTCATGCAGACGTCCTATTCAGAGTCCCCATTTCTTCCTTTGAGAGCTGGTGTTTTTACCTTGCCTTCCCAGTCCCCACAGAAAATGAGCCCATAGCCCGGTTGGAGATACACTTGATCTTGATGCCCTAGAGGAAACTGCAGGTACTGTCTGCAGAGAAAGGTGAAAACATGATGCTATTAGGTGGCTCCACCTGGCATATGCTTTTTCTTCTAGCAGCAGGAGGAGATGGGCGAGGACTGCATTAAGGATTTTTCCCTCTTCCTAATAGCATCAACAGCAATAATAAGACAAGGTCTGTAAAGAGCAGCATCAATAATTGAGCCATGCAGCCTGTTTGTGCCTTCGAGCACATCTGTTATCAAGTACGTGGTGGGGCTGGGAGACAGGCAAGGAGAGGGTACCTGGTGCCTGCATGTCTTGTGTGTGTGTGTGTGTGTATGCTTGAAGGAGGCACAAATGGGTGAGGGTTGATTTCTATCAAATCAAATGATAGAAAGCGTGTGTGCATTGCCATGCATGATGGTGGTGGTTCTTTTGTGGGTCAAGCACCCTTTGGGGGATTTGATGAGTGCTATAGGAATTTTTGCTTGTCAGGGATTCTCAAGTTAGTCCGTGGACCCAAGTTAAGGATTCCTGCTCTGTTAGGGTAGTCTTACCTGCTCGCTCACTCTGTTTTTTTGTTTGTTTTCCTGCCATTAAGATCACATGGCAGAGGGCAGTCTTCATACCCAAAGTAAAGATTGATTGGGAACCCTCCCCTTGCTGGGCATACAAGACAAGTCTCAGTATGAGTCTCTCTGTGGTGTATACCTCTCCTTGGGTCATACCCCTTCCCTCATTGCATTTGAAATCTTGAAAATGTAGGGGCAATGCTGACGTGACTAGGGAAGGGAGGCCCTAGAATTCCCAGCTATTCCTCTAATACCAAGCAACTCAGGAAGCAGTATGTAAAGTGAGACGAATCTAAAGGCCAGAGCCTAAACACTGTGTATTCTGCCTCTCTTATACATTGTGAATTAGCACCTGTTTTTAGGGGCAGTTTTCCTCCTTGAGCTATGAGTCAAATATGCAAATAATCTCCAGTCAAAACCACTCCTTCTGAGATGCAGCTCTGGGGCACAGGACCTGGGCATCATTGGGGTGCCCAAACAGATGCAGAAAACAACTGCCACCTCTCTGCAAGACTGTGACTCTTCCCTACTACTGGAGAGTCGCTGGGGATCACTGTGGACACATCCAACCTGTCTTCAGACCAGTTTGACAGAGAACAGCAGGGAAGCTTCTTAGAGAAGCCCCATCTCCCCTGAATTCCCTGCCTCCCTCAGATTCCTTGTCTTAACCTGTCTGCAAGCTGGTCGACTACGACATTTAATTGGTACGGGGAAGGCGAGAGGGGTGGGGAGAAGCAGGCAGGGGTGACTGGAATTCTGGAAGACAGAGATTTCCTGGAGATGAATGAGGGGAAGCATAATGGACAGGCCTGCATGCGGGGCTACATGCAAGCAGAAGGTTACTGACCCTTGCTTAAAAAGAGCATTGACTGAGGAGGAAACTTTTGCCAGCTCTCTCTTCCCTGAGCTGGTTGGGCCAGGACTCTGCATTCATGTGTGTATGAATGCCCTGTCCACTGAGGGGCTGCAGGGTTAGCTGGGAGCTCTGGCTGGGAATGAGAATGGGTGGAAAGGAAAGCCAGTCCTTCCTGGTCGTTAGCAGCAGGCTCTGGAATCTGACCTTCCGGGCTTCATCTTGCTCTGCCTCTTTAGTGCCGTGTGTCTTTGGGCAAGCTGGTTACCTCTCCAAACTTGTGAAATGGGGTGAAATGGTGATGAAGGATGATGATATTACTTTCCTTGGAGTAGTGTGCAGAAAGAATTAGGTGATGCATGTAAAAGCTCTTAGTACACTGCCTAGCATGAAAGTGGCCAAAAATGTATTAAATATTGTTGTTTTCCTTTTGAGGTTTATTTTGAAACTTTTAATCATTTCTTTAAAGGGACAAGGTGTAAACACATTAAAGTTAAGGGGAAAAAACAAGATGTATTACAAAGCAGCCATGTGGTTAATTATCGAGGTAGTGGGCAAGACCTGAGTTTCTTAAAATTGCAAGTCTCAATTCATTACTAATTTGTAAAAGCAATAGAGTGGGACACAGCAAGAATCTTTTTTTTTTTTTTTAAAGGAGATTGAACAGACTTAGATAAAAATACTGCTTGGGAAGGTCAATGTGATTATATGAAAATTTTCTCTCAATTATGTACACAGATCTCTATATAATATATAAACATATGGTGTGTGCTGGTTTGTGACATAAGATATATTTCTTCATTTGGGTTTTGTTAAAAAGTGGTTTGAGAAACACTAGCTTTAAGTCCAGAAGAGGGTGTGCTTTCTGGGCTGCAGTAATTTAGGACATCTTCAAGTAGGAAAGAAGACTAGATCTGGGTCCCCAGGCATGGGTGGAGCTTAGATAGTACAGAAGAAGTGGGGAAGGTGAGCTGTCCACAGGACCACTCATTTCTGACACCACCTGCAAGTTCGGGGAGCTCCCCAAACCACCCCTGACTTGTTAGAAGGACTATGGAACTCACTGGAAGCTGTTATGCTCACAACCAATTTACTACAAGGAAAGGGTATAGGTTAAAATCAGCCAAGGGAAGAGGCACAGAAGCCAGACCAACCCAGGGAAGTACTAAACACAGAGCTTCCGCACTGTTCTCTCCCTTTGGAGTCATGACAGTGGTTCTTTTCTAGCGTTGATGCATGACAACATGTGAGGAATTCTGCAAATTTGGGAAGCTCACTGAGCCTTGGTGTTCAGAGTTTTTATTGGGACTCAGTCACATAAACTTGTGTTGACTGACCTTCTTCAGCCACGTTGGAGCTTGACAGCTTCCACCTGACCCAAAGCCTCCACCATATATCATGTTGATGGACTTTCTCATGCAGTTTACCACCCTTTCCCTACTCCCAATCTTACTGTTCCTACCTGGCTGACCCAAGACCCTCAAAAGACTTTGTTCAGACATGACATCCCAAGGGCTGAGAGATTGCCTCCCAGCAGCTGACGGCCAAGGGCAGATGTCTCTTGGGCAAGGCTGACATCTTTGCAGCTGAGTCAGTGGAGGGACTGGGCTGGCTGGAGAAGGGGTCTCTCTTGGAGAAGGCTGGGAGTGGGTCCTTTGACTACATCCATGAATAGCAGAGGAGAAGGAAATACTGCTTTACAAGATGTGGTGTTTCCAGGGTCTGTTAATGTCAGCAAATCACCATTGAACATGATTATCCATCTCCTTGGCACCCACCTATACCCAAGCTGAATAATTTGTCTGGTGATTCAGCTGGTAAAAATGAGACTGGGCACAGGGGCCAGGAAAGGGGCTGCTGGAGGCATGCTCCTCACATGACTGAGCTGCCCCGGGCACAGGGGACCCCTGGATTGACCCCATTTGCTGCCTTCTCAAAGTGACCAGCACTCTTCCTGTGCCCTGTCCTTTGGCAGACCCAGTAGATGGGCCTCCAGGTGCCCTCAACAGATTTGGTAAGGAGAGCATCTGTCTTCCTGCTCCAGTTTAACTTCCTTACCATAAGGCTTGATGAGGTCAAAACCAGAAAACACTGAGACCTCAAGCTGGGGATAAAATGCGGATCTGGCATATCATCAGGCCATGCTGCCCCCTCGCCACCTGACAAATGAGACAATCCCCAGCCGGGGACAGTTTGTAATTGTGCAATCAAATTAACTTGGATTTCAGCTTAATGAAGTGCTTAATGTCCCGAATGAGGCCGAGCCCTAATATTTAGAGAAGCAAACTGGACCCCAGGAAAGCAAAGAACAGACTTCAGCTTAGTGCCTATTAGTATTAATTGTGCTTGCAAAATAAACCTTTTCAAAAATTCATCCTTTCATGGGAGACAGTCCATTAGCACCTAGTTTTGCTTTATTTTTGCTGAGGGGTTTTTCTGCTGTGGCTCATAAACAGGACAGTGGAAAGAACATTTTATTGAAAATTTCTGCTAAATTCTACATCCTAGGGCATATTTCTTAACTTTACAGGATCTCAGCTTTCTCAACTGGATAATCAGAAATGTCCCCCTCTTTTTCTCTGAAATTCCTATTTTAGTCTCCCTAGAAGTGTCTTGTAGTTTAAAAAAAAAAAACAAACCTGATAATCTGGAGGCAGGTAGATGTGGTTACAAAATCCTGCCTCTGTTACTCACTAGCTCTGTTACCTTGGGAAGAATATAACTGCTCTGAGCCTTTATTTCCATAACTGTAAATATGGATAATAATTATTCTGGCTCTTTAGTTCTGAGAACAGTAAATGAGACGCTGCACATGAAGCACTTACTACAGGACGTAGGACATGATGGCACTTGTTAAATCTGATGATGATAATATAAATGTGAAATTATTTTCAGTATGAATTATACATCACTAGCTTGGTATGGGTAATCTTTATTTTCATTAAGATGATGAGTTCACTCTTGTTTAGAAAATGACTGATGATTCAGTAATTAGCTCAATAAATATTTATTGAGTGGCTATTATGTGCCAGGCACTACATTAAGTACTAGGCACTAACCAGTTGTAGTGTCAGAGGAACACAGGCAATAAACATATCAGCAAATAAATAATTTAACTTGATGATCCTTGCTGTGAAGAAGGTAAAACTGGTAATGGGAGAATTGGGGTTCCTTGGCTTGTTATGTGGAGAAGACGATGGCACCCCACTCCAGTACTCTTGCCTGGAAAATCCCATGGACGGAGGCACCTGGTAGGCTGCAGTCCATGGGGCCGCTAGGAGTCAGACACGACTGCGTGACTTCACTTTCACCTTTCACTTTCATGCATTGGAGAAGGAAATGGCAACCCACTCCAGTGTTCTTGCCTGGAGAATCCCAGGGATGGCGGAGCCTGGTGGGCCGTCGTCTATGGGGTCGCACAGAGTCGAACATGACTGAAGTGACGTAGCAGCAGCAGCAGCAGCAGCTTGTTATGTGCTCAGGAGTCCTTTGGTGGTCTTGTGAAGACTATGACTCCATCTCTCAGAATATCTATAAATGTATAATATAAAAACATTGGATTGTAAGAAAACAAATTATATTGAAATACAGTTATCATAATATATACAAACAAGTTCATTATTGAATGTGCCTCTTAATTGTGCATTATTATGAAGACCAAGAGCAATGGTTCTAATACACTCCTATAATTTTAAAGTAGGATTAATGTAAATGATATTTTGAGATATGTGCATCAGTTATAATCCTAGATGTAAATATCTGGGGTTTTTATTGCTAACAAAGTCAGAAGTGTGATTAATACTTTTCTAGTTTTCTGCTCACATTTTTATGTACATACAAAGAAATGCCACATCTGAGTTAGAGGTTCATAAAAGTAAAGATGTAATTTTTCTCATCCAAGTTGGTAGACTTCCTGAATATTATCCTAGGACCTCTTGGGAATTTGTGGCCCCTGGGTAAGAACCTTTGGAATAGAGTGTGATTTGTGATGGGGGGTGAGCTGTTTTATTGAGAGAGAAATCATGTGATTTCTACTTTTAAAAGTCATTCTGGATGTACAGGTTAACAAACTAGAACTCATCATTCAAAATAAAACATTTATAGTTGATTGATTTTCGATGAGGTACCAAAATCATTCACTGTTGAAAGAGTAGTGTGTTTTTTAAAAAGATGCTGGGACACCTGTATAGCTACATGTAAAAGAATGAGGTTCGACCTTTACCTTACAACGTATTCAAAATTAACTCAAAATGGATCAAAGACCTAACGTAAGAGAGGACTGTTAACCTTTAGAAGAAAATAGAGGTAAACCTTCGTGACAATAGATTTGGCAGTTAATTCTTAAGTATGATACCAAAAGCATAAGCAAGAAAAGAAATACGTAAATTGAACCTCATCAGAATTTAAAAGCTTTGTTTCTTAAAAGACACTATCAATATGTGAAAAGACAGCACAGAATGGGAGAATACATTTGCATATTGTATATCTGATAGGAGACTTGTATCTAGACTACATAAAGAACTCTACAACTCAGTAATAAAAAGACAACTCGATGAAAACATGAGCCAAGGAGAGAGATTCATCAACACATTTGTCATCAGTGAATTGTAAATCCAAACTTCAATGAAATACCACTTCACACGCACTAGTATGGCTGTAATAAAAAAGACAGCTCATAACAAGTGTTGGCAAGGGGAAGATGTGGACAAATTGTAAACTGCTGATGGAAATGTAAAATGATACGGTAGCTTTGGAAGACAGTCTGGCATTTCCTCAAAAAGTTCAACATGGAGTTGCCATAAGACATGGTTATTCCACGCCTAGGTATATACCCCAAAGAAATGAAAATAAATGTCAGACACGACTGAGCGACTGAACTAAAACTTGTACCTGAATGTTCATAGTAGCATTACTTATAAGAACAAGAACATGAGAACAACCTAAATGCTCATCCATGGAGAAATGCTTAATATAACATGGTGTATCTACGCAATGGAATATTAGGCCATAAAAAGGAATGAAGCACTGATATATGCCACAACATGAATGAAGCTTGAAAACATTATGCTAAGTGAAAGAAGTCAGTCATAAATTATATGACTTTATTCATGTTGAAGTTCAGAATACGCAAGTGTATAGAGACAGAGGATAGATTAGTGTTTGCTTTAGGCCTTATAGAGTGGGAAGACTGGCAGTTGACAGCTAAAGGATGCAGAGGTGTTTTTTTTTTTTTTTTTAGGTCATGAAAATGTTCTGAAGTTGATTGTGGTGATGGTTGCACAACTCTGTAACTATACTAAAAACTATTGAGTTGTACGCTTTAAATAGGCGAATTGTGTGGTATGCAACTCAGTAGAGCTGTTATCAAAAATAGTCCTTTTGACTATGATGCAAATGATAGAGTGTAAGGCCCAAGATTTTTATCTCACAAAGAGAATATTTGGGAGGCTGATACTTCATTAGTCCCAGCTGAGAAGGTTATCTCTTGGGCTAGGAGGGATGGAGGTGGTGAGCACATACTATGAGGTATCATGGACAGAACATGCTGTTTAGTTGAAAAGAGAACTCAAGAATGACTTCTAGGCTGTGAATCTTAATAACTAGTATTATCCTCCTAGAAGACTAGAGTTTCAGTTCCAGTCTGTAGAAATGTTGAGAGGATTAGTGGCAGACCTAAAAACGACAAACTTTCAGAGAGCTGGGCAGCAAGGTGTTACCACCATCAATTTCACTGTACTTTTAACAGGGAAAAGTATTCACTGTATGCCTGTACATACTCATACATCTTTACACGCACACTCTTGCATTCAAGGCAATGACGTAAAAACCACACACTTCAGAAAGCCAAGCCAGCATGGAAAGAATGAGCCCTGAGCCTCATGACTTCTCAGGCCAATGCAGGTTTGTTCAGTGGAAACAGATTGGAGCAAGCAGGAAAGAAGCTGTTTGAGAATTTATGTATCTTAAACATGTCCATCAAGCATAATTTTCTCCTAGTCACATGTACAAATAGTAAAGGAGAGAAAAGTGTCATTTCAGGGTTTTGGGTATTATGAGATTTTGATGTCAGCAGAATAATGGATAAAAGAACCATGATTTCTCTAGTCACTTGGCCCCAACTAAAGCCCAGGCTTAGTAAATCATCAATCCTGGGTGGGTTAAAACCCAAGTTACTTAGGGTTCTTCTCTAGAGACAGCATGGCTTCAGTAATGGATAAGAGCTCTGGAAATTAAAGCAGTAATCATTTTGTTAATAGAGATTATCCACTTCACTTCAAGCAAAAGCAAATGAAACAGATTCTTCCTGAGCATGTAAATCACTCTGTTGAGGAGAGTCAAGAGTGTTTCATGATGCTGAATTCTCCTAGGATGGTGCTTACCTAGGAATAGAAGGCCTCTCTCCCTGGGTTGGAGATGGAGAAAGCCTTCCTGGAGGACCTTAGCCTTGAGCCAGAGAAACAGGAGTTGGGATACAATCAGTTATGCTTGAAGAAGATATGTTTCCCTTAATATTTTTCTCCTTTCCCTGTAGTGCCCTTGGGGAGCAGGAATATCCAGCTGCGTTAAATTAATTGACAGAGGGCTCATTTCTGATCCCAGCTCCACCAGTGGAACTTCACTGCACACCTCTAGGTTAGGCGACTCCGCGTGGGTCCCTTTCCTCACTCACAGAGGACAGAGTGGGACAGAGAAATTGAGGGACCATTTTCTACTCTTTACCACCCTTGATTGTCTTTTTTTTTTTAATTGAGGTAAAATTCACATAACATAAAATTAGCCATTAATCATATGAAAGTGTCCAATTCAGTGGCATTCAGTATATTTCCTCTTATGCAGTCATCACCTCTGTCTAGTTGCAAGACATTTCATTACCCAAAAAGAAGACCCCATACCCATTAAACAGCCATTTCCTGCTTCCCTGTCCTCCTTGCCCCTGACAGTTACTGATCTACTTTCTGTCCCTATGGATTCACTTCTTCTGGATGTTTCCTATAAATAGAATGGTACATATGTGACCTTTTGTGATATTTGTGACCCTATTTTCAAGGTTCATTCATGTTGTCGTGTGTGTCAGTGCTTCATCCCTTTTATGGCTGAATAATATTCCATTGTATGGATATATCCCATTTTATTTATCCTTTCATCTGCTGATGGGCTTTTGGGTTGTTTTCACCTTTTAGCTATTGTGACTAATTGCTGCTATAAACACTTGTACACAAGCATTTGTTTTAGTTCCTATTTTTAATTCTTATATATCTGGGAGCAGACTTGCTAGGCTATCTAACAGTTTTAACTTTATGGGGAATCACTAAACTATTTTCCATGGTAGTTGTACAGTTTCACATTCCTACCAACAGTGTGTGAAAGTTGCAGTTTGTCCACATCCTCGCCAACACTGGTTATTTTCAGTTCTTTTGTTTCTGTTTCTGTCTGCTTATAGTCATCACTTGTTGATTTCTAGAGTAGAAGCAGCTCATGCTCAGCGTTTGATACCCACTCTGGTTCATGTGAGGCATTTGCTCCATCTTCCACGGCAGTTTTAGGAGTGGGCCAGCGGGGCAGCGTGGGAAGTGCAGGTCTGCCTCTTTATAGGAGTGCAACCTTGGCCGAATTGTGGTCTCTGTATGTCTTGACCATTTTATCTGTACACTGGCCATGGTGTTGCCTTCCTTAACATTGAGTGAAGATAATGAGTCACTTCATTCCATGTGCCTAGACGATAGTAGACTGAGTAAACCATCTTCTTTCTCAGCAATGAATACGAGTAACGGGAATGGGATAGATTTCAAATAATCCACTTTTAAACTCTCACTATTTTTGGTATTGGACTTCATCATAGAGTGTCCTCTTTGCAGCAGGTTCCCTGTCAAATCATGCTTGATTAAATTAACAACTGAAATTTTAATTTATCTATTCTTTGTGTATACCTCTTGATGAGGGTGAAGGAGATAAATGTTCATGATGAAATCAGGAAGATAAACTGGGCTACCTTTTGATCTTGAGATTCTCCAGGTGGATGATTCACCTTTCTTTTACTTTCCACAGTGTCCATGGTTCAGGATGGACTTGGAGTAGTTATTGATCAGACCATAGCCTTCTTATCATTCTAGCAAAAAAAAAACTGTGGACCACAGGCTGCTATATTAACTTTGGAAAAGTCAGCAACTATTTATATTATTCACAATCTAAACTTACATCCCTACAGAAAAATTTCAACCACACCTTCTAAGTAACACTCACTGATAGGTCCCAGCGGTATTTTAATAGTGGATTTTTCTTTTCTTGGTCTTAAGTGCTGTAGGTCCTCACACGAGTGCAGAGGGTCACTTCTCCCTTGGAGTCTGGCCCCAGTGGAGGGAGGTGCCTTGTGACTTGACTACAGGTGGTTTGAGCTGGAATTTCTGACCACTGAGGGGTGGTTAAATAATGAGAGAGAATGAGAAGAGCCGGGAGAGTGTTTAGATCCAGTGCCCAAATAGCTCAGAGCATGGTAGACCAAGGAGACACCTGGACAGGCTAATAAGTTTTCATGCCTTCAGATTGGTATTCTTTATAATTTATTAAATACTTATTTAGTGAAGAGACTGAGCTTCCTCTTGGGGAAAGAGGGAGGGAGAGGAAGAAAACTATTACAGAGATACCCCTAAGGCCCTGGCCACTTGGCTCCAGGAGTTCGGAGACCCTCTATTGGTCTTTGAATTTATCCTTACAGAGGCTTACCTTCTTACAAGTGGTTTGCCCCAGCATTCTTCCTAATCATGTGTGATAAGTACTCTTGTTGAAAATCCCATTTTTTGATCTTGTTATGTTTCCAGTGATTTCTTAGGCATCTTATACATTGACCTCCAGGAAACTGGCCAGTTGGCCTACCCCCCCTAATTCATCTCTGGCCGAGAATTTTCCAGAAAGCTTTTAATGGAATGCTTACTCTGTGGTAGGCATTGTGCTAAGCTGCTTGTGTCACCTGTTCATCCTCCTAGCAGCCGGTAAGGTAGGTGCCAGTATCACCCCCATAACAGGTGAGGGGGGCTTCCCTGGTGGCTCAGACAGCAACAAATCTGCCTGCAATGTAGGAGACCTGGTTTCCATCCCTGGGCCAGGAATATCCCTTGGAGTAGGAAATGGCAACTCACTCCAGTAACAGGTGAGGAGACCAGGGCACAGAGGGGTTGGAAATGGCAGCTAGCATATGGCACAAGGAGGATTTGAGTCCAGATTTTTAACTTTAATCCCTACATTTGTCTTGGGCAAAATTGCATCTTATTTCTTTCGAAGTCAGGATTTCAGATGTTCTGATAACGATAGCAAATGAAAACAGTTTGGGGACCATTTCATTCTGAAACAGCATATATACACACCCTTGTGATTTATTTCAGAATCAGAATCGCTACAGTCATGAAGTATCTATGATGTAAATCTTTCTGAGAACTGGTGCATTTATAAATGTGTTTCTGTTTTAATTTGGTTCCTAGGAAGTTAGCATCCCTGTCACAGTTTGCATTCGGCAGGACTTTCCAAGTCACTGGCTGACCACAGCTTTAAAATGACGGAACTCTGAAGTTCACAGGCATCTTTGTGGGCCTGCTGCTAAGTCGCTTCAGTCGTGTTCGACTCTGTGTGACCCCATAGACGGCAGCCCACCAGGCTCCCCCATCCCCGGGATTCTCCAGGCAAGAACACTGGAGTGGGTTGCCATTTCCTTCTCCACTTTGTGGGCCTGGTGAACCTCAAAACCAGAACCTTCGTTTAGTCAGACACTCTGCAAGGAAAGTGATTGATCGCTTTTCCTATCTGCAACTAATTACCAAAAAATGCCAGGAACTTAACAGGGAAAATTTTCCTCCTCCTGCTTTTCTCTGTGGACCTCAAATTGCTTGATTGTCTGTCTGTTTCCAGGGTGTTGACGTCAGTGCTGATGGCACGCACAGAATAATTATCTAATATGCCGTAAACTCCATGCTATGGTCTGGCAAAGGAAATACTGCCCCAGGCAAAGGGAAAGTCAGATTATATAGAAAAAGCAACCAGCTTTTCCTTAATTACTCCCTAAGAAGGAGAATTCTAGCTCTTAAGATGAATTAAAAGTACAAAAAGAGCATATTTTGCAATGAGGGAGGTACAACTCTCTCTTAGAATACTAAAATTGTTTTCTGGGCATTGACTTAGTAAAATGGAGAAAATAAGAAATTTCCAGTTATGCACCCAGGAGTGTGTGGCTGTCCTAATATAGCATCCCACCCTTTTATCTGAAGCCCCTCCTTACAGGGTGAACGGGTGTCCTCAGAGTCGGTATGACTCATCCTCTTCTCTCCTGAATCCATCAAGTCCTGGGCTGAGAGAAGGGAAGATAAATGACTCCCAGTGGCCATGTTGTAGATTACTTAGTGCTCGTTGTCAGTTCTTCTCTCCCTGGGAAGGGTTTGAAATGAGATTGTTTTCGACAGACTGTGCATGATAAATGATTTTCTGAGTAAGAAATTGCTTTCAGTGCTGGATCTCACCAAATCACCCTGACACATGCCTGTGGCTGCTGGGGACCTTCTGTTGCCATCTCCTGCTTGGGGACGGGGTGGCGGGAGGGGTGTGGGATGCTGGAGTCTTCAGGCAGGATGGGTCCAATTGGGTATCTCCTACGTGAAGACAAAAGAAGGCCAGGGACCTTTATTTCTGGACTGTGCATTTGGTCAGTTCCTTTTTGCTGATGTGAACAACCTTTTAGCTGAACATCCAGAATACTCGAGACCTGAGAGAAGAAGTAGACAGACTGCAGGGGTGGATACATCTGCTAGTTCTGGATTCTGCTGTTGTTTCCATGTTAGGAGTAAAGCCACTAATATCAGTTATAAATAGAACAGCACTATGTACTCAGCAGGGACGCGGACCCTCTAGGCAATGTTCTCAACCTTTTATTAGTCCGTGACCCTTCCTGAAAAATCATAAAATAGCACGTGCTCCTTCAATAGTATTTGGCATTTCAAAAGAGACTGAATACCATGTCTGAAATCACAAAGGGCTGGCAGAGCATGCCTATTCCAGCCTTTCAGAGCCCTCCTTCCTCCCCTAGATTCTGGGAGAACATGGGCCTCTTGCCTCATAGTCTCATATCTCTTGGCAACAGAAGTCCCAGGGCACTGGCAGGAAGTTACCTCTAAGCCAGAATCTGGGGTCTCAGCGGTAGCACCGCGGGGCTGTTAGTCATGGCCCAGGTGAGATAATGATCCCTTGGGAGGGGTCCACAGTGCTGTCTGAGCTGCGAACGGGACCTCAGCAGTTTTGGTTTCAAAGGAGGTTGCTACCCTCCTTTTTGTGGACATGTGGCCACCGTGGCTTCCCGACTGCCTCCCGGGTCTTAGTCCCTAGGCTCCTCCTGAAGTCACAGGAGGGCCACAATGCCTCTCTAGTGGTGGTTACACGGTGGCCAACAGCCCAGGCCAGCTCTGTGAGCTGTCTGTGACCAACTATAGGGGTGTCACAAGCTTCTTAGGTAGATAATGGGGGCAGCACCAGCATCTGAGTCCCAGGAGCTCCAGCTCCAGGGCTAGACGCTCTAAATTGGTACTCCAGCAGATGTGGGTCTAGGGCAGGATGGGCATAAGAGGAGGAAGCACTCAGCAACTTGGTGGGTGAAGAAAAGCCGCTCTACCAGCTGATGCTTGAACTGGGCCCTGAGTCTCCCCAAGGCACACCCTGGTCTTTAGCATCATCCTCTAGGCTCAGGCTCTAGATGCTGAGTTACCCCGTAGCCTCTCTTGTGGTGTGAGGGCCCTGCAAAGGAGGTATGCTTCTCCGTATACTCCCTTTAGATCCAGAGACTTGGGAGCTGTATGCAGAGAGGAGACAGGCATACCCATGTGCTCAGCTCTGTTTTCAAAACAGACTTTCAAAGTTGCTGTCATGGGGGATCAAAAGTCTTCTAGGAACCTTTCAGAAGGAATGTGACTCCTCTCCCAATTTGGGATTAAGAGTCACAAACTTGGACCATGCCTTGTTGGTTAGAATGGAGCTTGGAATAACTGACTTTCTATTCTGGGAGCAGACACATCTAGCGCTTAGGTGAGCAGAACCCCAGGTGTGCCTGGGTCTGTGGAACCATAACATCCCACATGTACAGCAAATATGGCAAAAGGAGAGAGACAGAGGCTGAGATTGAGACAGAGTGACTCATGGGAAGTCCCTTTGTCTGTGCCCCAGTGTTAGCAGCAGGCCAGTAGCAGAGGCATGGCAGAAAAAGCTGTCCAAATCCTCCTGTGGGCACCAGGTTTGTGCTGGGAGAGGCAGCTGATTTGCTCAAGGACTGCCCTCTTCTGGAACTTGCGTGATGTCAGGTGGATGTACCAAGTAGTGCCGCTTTCTGTGTGCTTACTGCCCCGGTTCTCTGGCTCACTGGGCTGTTTGGTTCTGCAAGTGAGTCAGCATCACCAAGGTGCTCCTCGTCACTGTGCCCATGACCTCTGCCTAAGCTCACTCTCTGTGAAACTGTGCTGCCTTAGGGAAGTGACCCTTGGCCAGGGGACAACCCCCTAGAACTGAGGAAGGAAGGGAAGCAAGGGAAGCAAGGTATTCCCCCTGGCAGCGGCTCTTAGAACATTTGGCATGGATTTCCTGCCACCACGAAGGCATGTCCAGTCAAGAAAGCATCTCAGGGGGTCTCCACTGTCACGCGGTTCTCATTCTTGGTTTACTCTAGGAATGCTCTCGCTCTCCTGTACTCTCCTTTACACTTGTTTTGTTAAAGACAGTTTCTTTAGCTGGAGAGTGAGGCTGATAATTAGAACTTCAGGGATGACAGTACAAGTGGGCAAGGATCACCTGAGCAGTATAAGATGAGCAAGTGGCAGGGTCAGTGTCATCCAGAAAACCAACAGTCTCCATCACAACATGGTCTGATGAGAAAGAACGGTGACCACTATAAATGGCTTCCAAATTACAGTTCATCACAGCCAAAGAGAAATGCCATAAGTATTTAAATGCAGTTCATCTCTGCAGTAGCCCACACCAGATCCAGTTTGTAACATAAAATCAAATATCTAGAGAACAGTCATCAGTTCCAGTCCCTGACCTAGTCTCAGCTAATTAGTCTGAAGGTTGATGTTGATTTTTTTTTTTTTTAACTGGAGGTCAGGACAAGTTTGTTTTGGGAAACAGAAATGCAAAGATGGGTTCTTCTTATCCCCCTCGTTTTCCTGGCCCTCTCTCCCTGGAATCTGGCCGATAAAACGGGAGCCAACTAATCAAGATATTTCTGGAATCACTGCTGCTGTCCTGGAAGCCCCAGCAGCCAAAGGATCTAGAATCATCCAATTGGCATTCACCCCAGAGAGCCAACTGACCCAGGTAGGACCGAGCTGCCTTGAGATGCAGGAGATGTGAATCTTGCAGCAGGACCCCTGGTGACAGGCTGTGCAGCCTCCCTCAAGTCACTTTAGTGTCTTTATAGTGATGCAGCTTCACATTTTACATGATTGAAATATTCAGACCTCGCTTATCATGTTGGGGGGCGAGGGGGCAGTAGATTAAAGTGGGTAGGGAAGCAGAAGATTGGAAGTTTATTTTAATTCAGACTGGGCATTTCACTATGAGATCCATAAAAGGAATTACAAGCTAATATGATGCTCAGAAAAGATGTCTCCTACTATTTGGTTCTTGTGGATTTCCTAGGGACCATCTCAGTCTGATTATCTCTATAGAGCAGTGACCTTTATCTGTAACAAAGCCTGGGATGCACCTCCCAAAGATAGGAGAGCAAATTCACCACAAATGAGCCTAGATATACCTTTTTTCTCCTATAGAGAATATTTTTGTTTTGCTGCTTCTGTAGATGAATGCTATGTATTTTCATGTATTATTTTGTTTAATCAAGCAGTAATCCTGGAATGAAGATGTTATTATCATCATTTTACAGATGAGAAAAGGAGGCTCAGGGAAGTTAGGACACTGGTCTAAATTCATGCAACTTGGAAGTGACAGAGTTGGGATCTGAGTCTGCCTGGCTCCAAAATCCAGACTCTTCCATTCTGTATCTTAAATGTCCTTGTGGTACAGTGGTTAGGTAGGTATGGAGCAGTTCTTTAATGCTTAATGCTCTTTTTTGGAAGGTGGTGGGGAACATAGACTTTCTGAAGAGTTTTTTTTTTTTTTTTTTTTTCTTTTGTACCCTTTCCCCTTCATGGATCACAGCCTTGTCTTGGATAAGGGGCTTGTGTGACTCAATGAAACTATAAGCCATGCTGTGTAGGGCCACCCAAGATGGACAGGTCATAATGGAGAGTTATGATCCACTGGAGGAGGGAATGGCAAACCAAAATTCAGTATTCTTGAATGAACAGTGCAAAGAAGTAGAAGGAAGCAATGAATTTGCTGGCATATTGAGTGCAGCACTTTCACAGCATCGTCTTTTAGGATTTGAAATAGCTCAACTGGAATTCCATCACTTTCTGAAGAGTTTTATGAAAATTGTAGACCCGTGGGTAGGCAGAGAGTCAGGAAACAGCTAGACTCTACAGTTTTGCACTCAATTTCCAGCAGTCCAAGGGGCTGTGGACCCCATCTGTGGATTATGTAGGCCTACTTGAGCCTTGGGATGTCAGGATAAGCTGATTAGGGGTTGGAAAGCTTCATTAAAAGATTCGTGGGAATTCCCTGGCAGTCCATTGGTTGGGACTAGGTGCGTTCACCGCCAGAGACTGAATTCGATACCTGGTTAGAGAACTGGGATCCCACATTCCTTGGGGTATGGCCAAAGATACAGAAGGCAAAAGGTTCATTAATAGTTTATGGAGAAAACAATTGGGTGATTGGAAGGGCTTTTCCAGAAATTTCCTATTGGTTCTTTAGGAATAAAGAGCAGGAAGGGAGAGGGGAGGATGCAGAGGGGATGAGAAAAGGGAAGAGGAAGAAAGATAGACAGCATTAAGGAATTATCCGACAAGCAGTAAAAGCAATTTGCATTGTGAATAATTAAGGTTGTTCAGACCCTAAGGACTTGGCTGAAGCACCATTCACAAGCACTTTCTTCTTCAGGTTAAAATTAATTGGAGTGTTGGTTTATTTATCTTTTCCCTTGGTGAACCAAATGATTCATCCTGATTTATAAACTTTCCCCCTATCCACTCTCTGTTAATGTCATTGGGGGTGAGTGGCTGATGATTTGATTGTGCTCCCCGGGGCCAGTGTTTGTAAGACCCAGATGCAGGTGACCATGTCACAGACAGCCAGAGACTTCTCAGAGCCCTGGAATTTCTAGTTCCAATTAAAATAAATATATTTATATTTTTAAAAAAAAGAAAAGGAAAACAGGTAACCTTGTGAGTATGGGTATACTATATGTCTTCAGGCACACTTTTTTCACAGAAACTGGAATATATGGCTAAAAGGGGGTGAGAAAGGTTAGACCTAAGAGCTTGAGGAGTTTTAGATTTCAATGTGTGATGTGTGAAAGTCACTCAGCCGTGTCCGACTCTTTGCGACCCCATGGACTATATAGTCCATGGAATTCTCCAGGCCAGAATACTGGAGTG
>NW_011494601.1:4645957-4646107 GCF_000754665.1 Bison bison bison
TTCAATACTAGATAGAATTCCAACCCCTAGGAAGGAAACTGGAGAAGGCAATGGCACCCCACTCCAGTACTCTTGCCTGGAAAATCCCATGGATGGAGGAGCCTGGTAGGCTGCAGTCCATGGGGTCGCTAAGAGTCAGATACAACTGAG
>NW_011494601.1:4646207-4660985 GCF_000754665.1 Bison bison bison
CCCACTCCAGTGTTCTTGCCTGGAGAATCCCAGGGACAGGGGATTCCGTGGTAGGCTGCCGTCTATGGGGTCGCACAGAGTCGGACACGACTGAAGTGACTTAGCAGCAGCAGGAAGGAAACTTAATACAATTCTGCTTCTTGTATTTAGAGACGACACCTTGAGAGGGTCCCCCTACTATGAGAGTGGCCCATGTAGAATGCACCACGATGACACAGAATTCTTTCATATGGCTTATCTCCTCTGCTACAGGTTCTCCTGAGATTTCAGAAATAAACGAGACTAGGAAAGATCTTTCAGCCTGGCTCTGAGGAGGCAGAGCATCCATCCCAGAGCCTATGGTCAGTCAGTGGAGACAACTGCAGAGGAGACCTGACTCTGCAGTGATCTTGAGAAGTTGCAGAGCACATGGTTATGTTGTGGGTCTAGATTCTGACCATGTGAAGTAGACACTTTGCTCTCACCCTGACCAGTATATGACTTTGACCAAACAGGCTAGAGATTAAAACACAGCTTTGACAGCCAACTGCCTGAGTGCACATCCTTCCTGATCACTCGCTGGCTTGGTGAGCTTGGCTTTGGCCTCCTCTCTGTGCCTCACTTTCTTCCCCTATAATAGAAAGATAATGACATAAATCGTAACACAATTAAGGCTGTTATGAGGATTAATTGAACCAGCATTTGGAGGCATTTAGAACAGTGCCTGCTGTGTTTAGAGGATTAGAACAGTGTTCTTAAAGAATTTTAGTTTTATTATTATCCTTGGGACTCTAAGTTTCAGGTTTTCCTTATAGAAAGGCACTGATGAAAATGAGGCTATCTTGAGGAGGATGAGAAAATACAGCCAGTATGCATAGAACAGTGCCGGGTGGAGCATTCGTGTTCATCCGTGTTTGCAGCCGTGGTGATAACCCCAGTGACAAGAAACAAACCAGCAGGTCTTGGCAGTTTCCACACGGATTAAGACTTGTGGTTGCTGAGAAACCTTGTAGCTGGTCAGAACCTTAAAATGTTGATCTTGACCTCTCCTGTCCTGGGTGGTTCAGGCAGTGCCTGAGATGCAAGGCCTGGGGCAGCATGTCACTCATCTCGGTACCCAGGATGCCAGGCCTGCCTGAGTATGGGGTTTACATCTCCATCCACCACCTCCCAGTTTGGGCACAGTGGGCCCGAGTGCCTGCATCCTTTGTGGATTAAGTTTCTGGTAATAGTGCTTTGAAGAAATGAATGTATTAGGTAGGGTTCTTTTTTGAAGAATGATTTTTATGCTGATGTCAAGCAGGAAAAAACAAAATCGGTGCTCCTCTCTAAGCTCTGTGCTCTAAAAGGACAAAGTTAATTTATTAAGCATGTCTGTGAAGCAGAAGCTTTGGAGACGTGTTTTCACTGCTGATTCTGGAGACAGCAGCCATGTAGAGTAATGATGATCACTAGACGAAGAGACCCTGGCAGGAACTTCAAGAGCAGAGGATGTGAAAAATTTGGGGATGGATCTAAAAAAAGAAAAATCTATTGTTTTAAAAAAAGGAAAAAAAAAAGTCTTATAAGTGTTGAAATCTGACCCAGAGTAGAGCAAGATTTTTGAGATCATAGGTATTTGTGGGCTATTGGTGGGAATGGGCAAAGCTGACGTGCCTCTCTCATTGATGCGGTTGAACCACAGGGTGGGGCTTAGCTCTGAAGGGCCTTCTTCCGGGGTTGAGCAGAAAATGCCCACAGGAATCAGGTGGGATGTAATCCAGTAAGGAGTGGTGGGGATTGGGTCACTTGTCTACAGGGGACACGCACTCAACTGTAGTGAGTTAATCCCCAGTAGGAACATGAAACAAGTCTTTCAGATCTTTTTATTCCAGTGATTATGAAGATACAGTCTTTTTTTTTTCTTAATGCAGTACTTTTGATTTTGAAAAACCACATGGGTGGCTAGTAACCTTTGACTGTAGAGGAAAACCAGGGAGCTTGTTACTTCGTAAGCACAAGGCAGCCATAGGTGTCACCTGGGAACAGGGGGCTATACTTCAACTTTCACCACCACCCTCTCAGCTGTCAAGAGAGAAGGGCTCACAGCTTTTGCGGGATCTGAAGGAGATGCTCGTATTCTCCAAGCCTTTCCATCCCATCACCTCTGGTGGTGGTCCTAGGATCTTACCCAGGGCTTACACTTTCTCATCCTTTTTCAGAAAGCATTCCTGCATCCCTCCCATTAAAACATTATGGAAATTACTATTATGAATAGGATAGACAGGCATACTTTCAAAGCCTTTTAAAAATCTCTTGGTCTCATGACATTCCTGTCCATTAGGGAGCCAAGGGAGTGATGGGGTATTTATGTAGAGATGGGCTCCCCTTGAAAAAAAAAACAAAAACAGAATTCAAATGGAGATTGGGAATTGACTATTCTCAACACAAAAGGATTTTTCTCATTATAAAAATTTCCATCCCAAGGTTCTATCACAGTATTCTTGTTGAATTTATAATAGGATTTAGTTTATAACGATTTGATCTACACGTGATTTTCAGCAAAACATCTGCAGCATAAATTGATGTGCACCTCTGTACTTCACACCACTTTTTTTTTTTTTTCTCATTTTGTTTTTCATTTTCTGCTTTGTTCTGTGTCATCTTTAAGTATCTCTGTGTTTTCATCCTTACAGTTTTGGAAGACTTTATAGCAAACCCACAAATTAAGTGTAGGAAACCCAAGAATGGCCAGAAACAATCTCCATAATTGAATAAGTGGATCATAAATGAATCATAATTCCCCTTTCTTTATTATGTACCAGTTGTTGGAAAGAGATGGTCGAGGAAAAAATGGGGGATGAAATGATGGAGGTTGATCTGGCATCTACATCTCTATGTATACATGCTCAGTCACTTCAGTCATGTCTGACTCTTTGCAGACTGGCTACTTATGGACTGTAGCCCGCCAGGCTCCTCTGTCCATGGTGATTCTCCAGGCAAGAATACTGGAGTGGGTTGCCATGCCCTCCTCCAGGGTTCTTCCTGACCAAGGAATCAAACCCCATGTCTCCTGCATTGCGGGTGGGTTCTTTACTGTTGAATCACCGGGGAAGCTCCCTACACCTCTATAGCCAATACTGAAAAAGGAGGGTTTATTAAAACATCAATAACACCAGCATAAGGAAGGCCTCTGCTCTCAAGGTTTTCACTTTGAACTTTTCATTTATGATACTGCAGCAGAGAAAAGGCTTAAGCACCGGGCTTAGGATCCTGGCTCTGCAAGGTACTGACAATGGGAATTTTCCACAGCCCATTTTCTTGTGTAAAATGGAGCACAATGCTTATCCTGAAGGATAGCTGTAGAAGATTAAATGAATGATGTATTCAAAGTCCAAGTCACCTACGAAGCTAGTGTCCAGCCAATAACACTTGTTTGATAAATGCTGGTTCTTTTTTCTCATGAGTGAGTTCAGAATTGAAGTTATACTATCAGGAAGTAAAAATATGATTTGGAACTCATGGGAACGGGTGGGGTTGTGCAGAGGAAAGAGGAAAAAGTGGCCCAGAGTGGAGGGAGGAGAGCTGCCAACATTGAGAGGCTTGGAAAAGCAGGAGCAGCCTGGATGGGAAGCTGAGAAAAGAACATGACCCAGGAGGGATGATGGAAGCCAAGGGATGCGAGCGTTTCAGGGAGGAGGGGATGGTCTCGTGCCAGATGCTACTGAGACATCAGGGAGGATCAGGGTTCACAGTCATCTGCAGAGTGTACTACACAGCTGTCATTGGTATCCCTACCAGGGCAGACTTCACAAGTGGTAGGGAGAGGGGGCCCAAGATGGAGCTCTTTTGGAAATTTGTCTGTAGAGACAATGAATTGGGAATCTGAGTGGGAGCTGGGCTCAAGGGAAGTTTTGTTTTATGCAATGGAAGATAGCTGAGCAAGTATATATTTTCGTGCCCATGTTCCAATAGTGACGGAGAGATAGCTAAGGAAGCACAGACAGAACAAAGCTGAAAGAGCATCCAAGGAAGGCATGGCCTTTTGTAGGAGGAGAGGAACTTGCTCCACTGAATGAGAAGGCAGAAGAGGGACTGGGTGCCTGTGGGTGCAGGCGTGGAGGGCTGCTGGGAGGAAAGAGTGAAACTTGATCTGATTTCATGTATTATTGTTAATGACAAGTGAGACCTTCAGTTGAGGATAATGGTGCAGAAAAGCATATGAGAAGTTAAAGGGGTAAGAGAAACTGAAATAATGGGAAATTGGAAAACAAACCATTTTAAGAGAAATAGCCATTTGCCAGTTAATAATGAGTGTCAGTTTGATTTATGAGATCATGAGTGTAAAGTGAACCTAGTCATTTCAGTTGTGTAGTTTTTATCCAGGAAATTTTGCTGCCCAGGAGCCCATGTAGAGCAGAGGAAGAGTTAAGACCATCATGGGGAGGATTTTTGTTACAGATGGAGGGTGGCTGCAGATGGTAAGGCTGGATTGTGGAAATTAGGCTAGATGAGGTAGGGCATGAGATGAGGCAGGAGCGAATGGCTGGCTAGGGGCTGGGGGTTCGGAGGTTTCCCTAAGGTTGAAGACTGATGCCAGTGGGGACTCGAGCAAGTGAGCCCAGGAGGTAAGAGGTTGGGGTTCAGGTCTCAGATATGCCGCAGCTGCTGTCACTGGCCAGGTCCAGAGAGGTGTCCATGTATTGGGTGGGGGCATGCAGTATAGGGAAAGGTCACAGGTGTGAGCACAGCAAGGAACTGAGAGGCTAGCTCTTCTGATGATCCATCTGTGTCATAATTACAAGAAGAGAGGCAGTGGCGTGAGCGGGGAAGACTGAGCCAGGAGTTGGGTCTTTAGTTCCCTTTGGGCCCACTTGTAATTGTGTGCGCGATAGTATACATTTTGCTACCCTGTTTCTTGTGCCTTGAATACAGCTTCAAATTTAATATCGATGTACAGGAATCAAAGTTTCAGAAATTCAAGTTAGTCCCTTATAGCTCCTATATTAATATTTTAAGGCTGATTGTTTGGGTGACCTGGCCTTGGAGGTGTGGGTGCTTCTCCCCTCACATGAGCCTTCTCCAGGTCTCTTCTGCTGCTGCCTTCGATTTGCATAGAACATAAACATCAAGGATTTGATTAAGAAGAGAAAGATGACTAGAAAGTGCAAGCCCAGATGCTGAAAGCTACCTTCCTGGTCTGCAACCTCAGCTGCATTCCACGCATGTAGGACCAGAGCTTTTTGCTCTTTTGCAGGGTGCCGTGTGAATCAGGCCATGTTGTTACACATCATAATTGTATCATTGCATGTCATAACAATGGGATTTCAGCAGTTATTATTGTACATTCTAATTATGTGATTACTCAGGCTTACACCAATTATGTAATTAGATTTAATTATACCAATTGCACAAATAAACGATAGTCAACTACAAATTACTTAAAATAAAATCCAGAACTGTGCCTACATTGGCAGTTGCCCCAAAAACAAGACAAGAAAACAAGAGAAGGAAGAAGGCTTATGAGACCAATTAGCAAGTGAAAGGAATGGTGTGGTCGGGACGGATCTTTGAGAACCATGGCGGGGTAGCACCTTGTTCGGAAGTTTCCTGTCTGTTTTTCTTCTAACAAAGTGTGGTGCTAAGAACTAAGGATGTCAAAAGCAAGAATATTTATCTGCCTCTGCCATGTCTTTAAGAACAGATAGTTTTTATTTCTGTAATAAGGAAAGGGGGAAGGGGAGAGAGGAAGAGGGAGCAAAGAGGAGATTGATGAGAGAGACTATAGCAATTTTGACATTTAGTGATTAAAACCACTGCAGTATGACTTAAAGAGCCCAGAATCAAATAAATTCGAACAATTCCAATGTATTTTTTGAATCTTACCTTACTCCTTACCTACTCCATTCTGGCATTTTTGACTTTTGCTTTCCTTCACGGTTGATTTTGTTTCATCAAACTCCTCCTGAGATTGTTATTTGAAGTTAGAACTTTAGGGACAGGAGCCTGGTCGTTTCAAGACTTGTGAGACCAGAGGTTAATAGAGGAGATAGCCTATATTTGGAATATGGATTATGGAATAAATATAGCACTCATCATGTTTCATTTGCCTAATCTTGGGTTGTTGGGTAGTTTTGAACTGGGGTGCCGAGGTCAACTTGAACACTGGGTGCTGTATCACATGGGGCCAGCTTTCTTTCTATGGAGACACCCAGAGGAGTGGCCACGTCTGAAAGTAAGTGTTCTCTGGCTCAAGTCTCAGAGCCAGAGTAGAGAACAGTGAGAAATGTCACAGTGTTCCCAGCTTCTCCTGTGCCCAGGAAAAGTGCTACCCTGGTGCTGCTAGAGAGGAGAGGCAGGGAGTGCTCTGTGGAGGTAGGAACTACTCCCATCTGGGAGGGTGGGCTCACCGCCTTTGTGCTCCAACAAAGAGATATAATTGGTAGGTGCCATTTAAGCACATATATACTTAGGGAAAATTATCCGCTGGGCTTGGCTGAGTACTGCATAACCACTGAGCACCAGGCTTGCTTAGCATCTGCTCTGGGATCTTACAGTGGTTGACAGGATGAGGATTACTTCAAACATACACATAATGGCTGGTGCGTGTAGTTGACACTGCTATAAAAATAAGTCTTAATGCTATTGCAGGTCAGGTTGGGGGATCAGTGTGCTGGGTTAGCTCTTGCCTGTGCAATAAAAATGAACAAACTGCATAGCTAACAGTAGCACAAATGAGGAGGGAAATGTGCATTTATATCCAAACAAAGGGATATTCATGCATTCTCTTCTCTTGTGGGTTCTTCTGTGGAAGCCTCCATATATACAGTGGAATCTAAGGGATCTTAGTCTAGACATATTCATCTGTCCTTTGGTTTCTAGATAATCCCAGAAATGTGTTTTACTTTCTATGTGACTGTGGTGGGCATTCATTCCTGCATGGAGGTTTTCTAGTTTCTAGAGTTAGTGAAGTTTTTTGCAACCCCATGGACTGTAGCCCACCAGGCTCTTCTGTCCATGGTATTCTCCAGGAAAAAATACTGGAGTGGGTTACCATTCCCTTCTTCAGGGGATCTTCCTGACCAAGAGATCGAACCTGGGTGTCCCACATTGCAAGCAGATTCTTTACTGTCTGATCCACCAGGGAAGTAAGTTCAACACTCAGCTACGGAAAGGGCTGAACAATTATGTTGGAAATTAAGAGAGTGGAGTCATGCTCGAACTTTGGAGCCCAAATCTCTCTTCTACATCTCCCCAGCTCCAATAAGGTTATGGCAGTGCTGATCAGCAGGTTTGGAGCAATGTGGTATTCTACTCTCTACCCTCAGAAACTTAAGAGTGTGTGAAATGAAGATGTGCTGATATTAAGCAGCCAAAGCTGTTTTCTAAATGAAAGCCAAAGAAACGTAAGCTGTTTGTACAAATCAACTTGCCGAACTGTCATAATCGGCACTCCAGATTCTTGGCCCAGCACTAGCCACTCCTGGTTTGTTCTTCTAACCAGAAATGCCAGTGCAGAGATTAAAGTGCACTGTGCTGATGGCTAAAGGCTTGAGAAGGAGCCAGCATCAGAGTCTTACAGAGACTGCCCCACCTAGGCTCCTACCGTTTGTATGCAATTCTGGGATAATCGGCTCAAGGGAAGAGAGTCTGCAAAAAGGCATCTCACAAGCACAGAAGCACCACACAACTTTACAGGTATCAGCAAAGAAAAGAAGAAAGGACCCCCACATGGCCAGTCACAAGGAAGCAGCCATTCCTTCAGCCAATATGTATCAGATAATCAGGGGTCAGTTCAGTTCAGTCGCTCAGTTGTATTTGACTCTTTGAAACCCCATAGACTGCAGTACACCAGGCCTCCCTGTCCATCACCAACTCCCGGAGTTTACTCAAACCCATGTCCATTGAGTCGGTGATGCCATCCAACCATCTCATCCTCTGTCGTCCCCTTCTCCTCCCACCTTCAATCTCTCCCAGCATCAGGGTCTTTTCAAATGAGTCAGTTCTTCGCATAGGTGGCCAAAGTATAGGAGTTTCAGCTTCAACATCAGTCCTTCCAAAATCAGGGGGTCAGGTACCCATTTAGCTCGTTGTCATTCAGGGATTCTGACATTAGTCCTTATATTCTCTCTCTAGGCCTGTAAGTGGTTTCTGGATTTACTGAGAACTTACTAAGTGCAAAGATAAGCCCTTGACGAACTGATCTCATTGTATTACTCAGTAACACTATTGTGATGTTCTCCATTTGAAGAAAGGGAGCCTCACCAAATTTAAATAACTTGGTTGAAGTCACGCAGTTACTAACTGGGACCAGAATGTGAGCTCCTGGTCTGAATCCAGAGTTCTTTTTCTTAAGTCCAAGATGATACATCCTGTTTTATGCCAATATCTGTGGAATCCTGGATAATTCATCATTGTGAGCATGTTTTCAAAGTGTGGGAGATTTGCATGGGTGGGTTATTTTGGGACATTCCTTTATTAATGAACATAACAAGATGAGCTTTGGGGCAGGCTGGCAATTTCTTCTTCATATAACTTAGGAAAGCAGTTGACAAGGAAATGTTCTGTTTTGCCGTCCAGTGAGATTGGAAGTATGTAGTTAAGTGTAAGTCAAAAATTAGGTGTGAAGCATCTTTCTGGGTACATATATTATAGACTGTTATATTATCAAGAAACTCCTTAGGTTGGAATAAGAGAGATGAAAATCCTTTGATGTGGGTACAAACGTCATATATACATGGGAAGTGAGGTGGCAGCAATCTCATGCTAATCATCACGGTGTGACAAGGGAAACACTATTATTAACCAGAGACTTAATCTTATTGAGGTTGATCTAGGACTTCAGTCCCCTCTCCCTCTCCCTCCTTCTTCCTAGCTTGTACTTTCCTCTTCTTTTCTTCACTTCCTGCTTTCTTCCCTCCCCTTTTTCAGTCCTTTAATTCCTTCCTTTGGGCCTCCATTTATTTGTTTATTCATGTAGCAGAGTTTATTGAATCCTACCATGTACGATGTTCAAGGTACTGTTCGGGCTCTGGTGAAGCAATGAATAAAACAAATACGTTTCCTGCTTTCATGGAGCTTGCATTTCAATGACTGGACAAAAACATGGGGATTTGGAGAGACAGAAAGAAGATGCTTATGATTGGATCTTAGTGGGCAAGAGAGAGTGATATGTGGAGTTTTATAATAGCCAGGACATGGAAGCAACCTAGATGTCCATCAGCAGATGAATGGATAAGAAAGCTGTGGTACATATACACAATGGAGTATTACTCAGCCATTAAAAATAATACATTTGAATCAGTTCTAATGAGGTGGATGAAACTGGAGCCGATTATACAGAGTGAAGTAAGCCAGAAGGAAAAAAATAAATACAGTATACTAACGCATATATATGGAATTTAGAAAGATGGTAACAATAACCCTGTGTACGAGACAGCAAAAGAGACACTGATGTATAGAACAGTCTTATGGACTCTGTGGGAGAGGGAGAGGGTGGGAAGATTTGGGAGAATGACATTGAAACATGTAAAATATCATGTAAGAAACGACTTGCCAGTCCAGGTTCGATGCACGATACTGGATGCTTGGGGCTAGTGCACTGGGACGACCCAGAGGGATGGTATGGGGAGGGAGGAGGGAGGAGGGTTCAGGATGAGGAACACATGTATACCTGTGGCGGATTCATTTTGATATTTGGCAAAACTAATACAATTATGTAAAATTTAAAAATAAAATAAAATTAAAAAAAAAAGTCAAAAAAAAATAAAAAAATAAAGTCAGAGCAAGGTTAAAAAAAAAAAAAAAAAGAAACTTAATGCAGAAGCAAAGGCGGCACCGTGTGCAGTGAAACCTACCCAAGGCACATGGAGGCTTGGTTCCTGGCTTCACGTTTAACGTCTTCAACAGAAGTCAACTAATGAGTGCTTACTAGGATCCAGTGGCTGTCCTAAGTGCTTGTCACATTTTAACTCATTGAAACCTTACAGCTCCATTCACCGGATTTTAAAACATCTCTACCAAGTTGAAAAGCTATGAGTTCAATGTCAGATTGGTAATTCTAAAAATCCTTTTTATTGAATTAACAGAGTTAGGACACAATGACATTAAGATTTTTTTTTTTTCTTTCCAGTTTTAAACAGTGGTGATGCTGTTCTAATATAATGGCCTTAGCATTCATACACACATACATACATACATTTTTTTTTCAATGCAGAGAAGTATTTTATACTTAATGGGATTGTTTTTAAGCTTTAAATTAAACTAGTGTTCTCCTTCTTTATGGTGGAACTGGCTCATTTGCAAATGGGTTTACTAAATGGATCCATTTATTGTGTTTGCTCTGTTCACACTATGATATCATGCTGTTCATAGTTTTGTCTGAACCAAAGTGGTGTTTTGATTCCTAGAATTTTGTTGCTGCTCATAATAAATGAATATCATATCTTTGCTTCACTACTGTTAGCTCACACGTAACTACAGATTGTCTTAGAATTGCTTACACAAAGCACAATGTTTCAGAAGCTAGTGACAGCTTAATTTTTTTTTTTTTTTTTGGCAATCTCATATAATTTTAGAAGATAATCCTGATTTTTTTTTTTTTTAATCAATTTACTATTCAGGGAGAATCATGGCTACAAGGAGCTGTCCATCAAAATATATGCTGATTTGAGAGGATAAATTAAAGGGAAAGTCAGTGTTAAATGATTTGAACACTTGGTTCAGAGACAGTCTCTAAGTGGACTTTTACCAGATGTGCAGTATTGAGGAGTAGCTGTGATAGGCCCCATCTTCATCGATGTAAGACTGTATTAAGTGTTACTATAGTTTTCAAAGTTTAGAATGCATTGTATTCAGCATCACTTGAACAGTAGAGCATATTGTTGCATATCCAGTAAGACTGGTCTGTTTGCAAGCACACCCTTTGGGTTCAAACCCTCATGTAAACTCTTGCCCCCTGCTGTGTTTTTATGGAGATCCTCAATTTGGGTCTGTTGCTACTTCAACACTTTACTGGGTTCCTAGAGAAGTGGATCAGACAGATCTGTAGATTTTCAGTTTATGCTGCTAATATGCTAATGCCAAGTTTGGATCACCTTCTGAATCTAGAGCACAAAAAATAGACATCATGTGGAGAAAAGGAAGAATAATGAATTGAGACGCCAGTCATCTCTATGTATTCTTTCCATCCTGGCCTCCCTACGACAGAAGACAATCCTTCTATAAAGAGAAAAATACTGATTCATTAGTTTGAGAGAAATGAGGTTTAATCTGGCATTAGGCATTTCGTTTTGGGATGCCTAAGTGACACAGAGAAATCAAGTGCCCCCGTGGAGATCCTTCCCAGTATAGGGTTCAAAATCTCCTGTGTCCCTTTTGGAGCTTTGGCTTTTCACAGCCAGTGGGTCAGTTGGCCTCACTGAGTGGTGAACCTTGCTATCTCCAAGACCATTCTCATTCTAAGGCTTAAAATCTCCTTATACATCGTAGGGGAGGTAACCTGTAACTCTCTTGGGACATGGAAGGCACCCATAAATTAGTCTTTTGAGGATATGGCATCCACTAGGCATTGTAGTAACATCATGGCTACAATAGTTACTGTCATACTAATATGTTCTCAATCCATATGGGAACTCTGGGCCCATTTAAAGTCAAGTGAGAGGTTGGGGTTTCTCTAGAAGGCTTGGCAACTCATCTAGGTGCTAATGGATTGTGATCATTTGTCCCCAGATCCATCCATTTCTTTGCCCTATCCTTCTCCTCTTCCTTAAACATTTGTTGAGGGCTTACTTCTTGGACAGTCTGCTAGCAGGAACACAGACACAAAAAATGACCCCACGGTCTCTCTTAGGGAACTCATGATCTATAGTAAAAAAGGGAGAGAGATGAGAAAACAAATAAATGACCACTGAGCTAGTTAGGAGTGCTACAGTGAAAGCACCCATGAAGCAAGGAAGAGCCAGAAAATGGCTCACCTCCTTCCAGCTGAGGGAAGGATTACGGAAAGCTTCCTGGAAAAGGTAACCACTGAGCTGTGTTACAAGGTAAATGAGTAAGAGTTTTCAAGCCAATAGCATAGGCGTGAAAGAGAAAGTTGACTTCATCAGTGCATTCTTTCTCAGCTGGCGTTCATTCTTACGGATGCGGGATCGTTCTGTGAGTCTTCTGTCTTCCACTGGTTAAGAAATTCTTAAAAAAAAATATAACACAGTTAAGATAGGACCGTCTTCATAGTAGGAGCTTCTGGCTCCTCAGGAAATGGTTCGAATAACTCATTTATTTCCAGTTTGAGCTGTTCTGATTGTTTGTCTTTTAAACAACTAGGGAAATATGGAAGTTTCAGACGCTTCACAAGCCCAAACGACCTGCAGGTAATAACAGTGTTAGGTTAACAGCAGGGCCACATCTTCTATTTCAGGAAAGATTGAAATTGACTCTTCCTGGATATTCGTCTGTGAGGCTTCAGTTCCAGGAGATTTTATTCTTTGTGCGTTTCTCCATTTTTCTTTTGTTTTAGAGAAAACGTCTTAGAAAGATAAAACAGATGACATATTTCTTGAAAAGTCATTGATATTTTAAGGATCTGTCTTTACTGCCTTACTTTGGCTTGAGTTTACTTCCAGAAGAATTACCTAGGACAACATCATTTTGGTAGATAGAGTGGATAGTTATCCTTGGGTGACTTGGAGGATGCTGCAAAAATCTTTACTCCAAAACATCTCTTTCTAAATTGCAATTTAGAATTTTATAATTCTACAATTATAAATTCATTCTTAAAGTATTTTAGGTTATTTTTTTAAATCTAAGTATCTCTTCATAGATCTTGTTAGATGTTCAAGCTAAATTTAGAAAAGGCAGAGGAACCAAAGATCAAATTGCCAACATCTGATGGATCATAGAAAAAGCAAGAGAATTCCAGAAAAACATCTACTTCTGCTTTATTGATTACACCAAAGCCTTTGACTGTGTAGATCACAGCAAACTGTGGAAAATTCTTCAAGAGATGGGATACTGGACCACCTTACCTGCCTCCTGAGAAATCTGTATGCAGGTCAAGAAGCAACAGTTAGAACTGGACATGGAACAACAGACTGGTTCCAAATCCGGAAAGGAGTGTGTTAAGGCTGTATATTGTCACCCTGCTTATTTAACTTATATGCAGAGTGCATCATGTGAAATGCCAGGCTGGATGAAGTACAAGCTGGAATCAATATTGCCAGGAGAAATATCTATAACCTCAGATATGCAGATGACACCACCCTTATGGGAGAAAGTGAAGAGGAACTAAAGAGCCTCTTGATGATAGTGAAAGTGGAGAGTTGAAAAGCTGGCTTAAAACCCAACATTCAAAAAATGATTGTGGCATCCAGTCCCATCACTTCATGGCAAATAGATGGGGAAAAAATGGGAACAGTGACAGACTTTATTTTCTTGGGCTCCAAAATCACTGCAGATGGTGATTGCACCCATGAAATTAAAAGGTACTTGTTCCTTGGAAGAAAAGCTATGCACAACCTAAACAGCATATTAAAAAGCAGAGACATTACTTTGCCGACAAAAGTCCATCTAGTCAAGGCTATGGTTTTTCCAGTAGTCATGTATGAATGTGAGAGTTGGACTATAAACAAAGCTGAGCGCCAAAGAATTGATGCTTTTGAACTGTGGTGTTGGAGAAGACTCTTGAGAGTCCCTTGGACTGCATGGAGATCAAACCAGTCCATCCTAAAGGAGATCAGTCCTGAATATTCATTGGAAGGACTGATGCTGAAGCTGAAGCTCCAATACTTTGGCCACTTGATGCAAAGAACTGACTCCTTGCAAAAGACCCTGATGCTGGGAAAGACTGAAGGCAGGAGGAGAAGGGGATGACAGAGGACAAGATGGTTGGATGGCATCACTGACTTGATGGACGTGAGTTTGAGCAAGCTCTGGAGTTGTTAATGGACAGGGAAGTGGGGCGTGCTGCAGTCCATGGGGTGACAAAGAGTCAGACACGACTGAGCAACCGAGCTGAACTGATCTCTTCATATCACCTTGTACCATAATTAAGCAGGTCTCAATTATTGGCTCCTTAGTATGGGAAGTATGGAGCTCCAGGAAGGGACATGAGGTTGAAAAAAACAAACAAAAGGATAGCTTAGTCCAGGAACAGCTTTAAATAAGGGGAGATCATCATAACATCAGCAGCGTTTCTCAACAAAGCTCGTCATCCAACATCTGCTTACCTGAGGAGATTCCTGCTGGTTAAGCTAGGAGTTTCCTTATCACATTAGTGACCTATATTTATTGACAGTTGATTTTGTCTTGAGGGATCGTCTGTGAATATTTGCATAGTAGATAAACAACATCTCTGCCTCAATTGATATTCCTCTGAGAAAGGGAGGAAGCTGGTTAATACTGGCTGGCATTGCAAACTTCTCTTGTACCTCTTTTGTATCTTTTGGAGTTGAACACTTTACTACACAGATAACAGGCGCCAAAGAAATGACTTCTAAAGAAATCAGTTTGTATATAGTTTTTAAGGAGCATATTAAAAAAGCGGAGACATTACCTTGCCGACAAAGGTCCGTCTAGTCAAGGCTATGGTTTTTCCAGTGGTCGTGTATGGATGTGAGAGTTGGACTATAAAGAAAGCTGAGCGCTGAAGAATTGATGCTTTTGAACTGTGGTGTTGGAGAAGACTCTTGAGAGTCCCTTGGACTGCATGGAGATCAAACCAGTCCATCCTAAAGGAGATCAGTCCTGAATATTCATTGGAAGGACTGATGCTGAAGCTGAAGCTCCAATACTTTGGCCACTTGATGCAAAGAACTGACTCCT
>NW_011494601.1:4661085-4661575 GCF_000754665.1 Bison bison bison
CAAGAAACTCCTACAGCTCAACTACCAAGAAAAAATAAAATGAACCCCAAATACAAAAAAATAGGGACCAAAGAAACTAAATAGACATTTCTCCAAAGAAGACATACAGATGGCTAACAAACACATGAAAAGATGCTCAACATCACTCATTATCAGAGAAATGCAAATCAAAACCACTATGAGGTACCATTTCACACTAGCCAGAATGGCTGCGATCCAAAAGTCTACAAATAATAAATGCTGGAGAGGGTGTGGAGAAAAGGGAACCCTCTTACACTGTTGGTGGGAATGCAAACTAGTACAGCCACTATGGAGAACAGTGTGGAGATTCCTTAAAAAACTGGAAATAGAACTGCCTTATGATCCAGCAATCCCACTGCTGGGCATACACACTGAGGAAACCAGAAGGGAAAGAGACACGTGTACCCCAATGTTCATCGCAGCACTGTTTGTAATAGCCAGGACATGGAAGCAACCTAGATGTCCATCA